>NC_141035.1:9727500-9905000 GCF_052040795.2 Danio rerio
TTGCATGCACAAGTTAATTATTTTCAATGGAGGTGCATGATTTGCTTGCGTTTTCCAGGCGCTCCTGGTTGAAAACAGCATGCCGCGAGTCAAATGACAAGAATTGACCGATCATCCTCATACTTTGTATGGAATATACATTTCTACTCTGGCCTAAAAACAAAAAAAAATAAATAAGACAAAATCAAACCAAAGAATTTTGTAATATAGTTGATCAAAAGTGCATTTTCAGACAGAGGTTCAGTGGTCTTGTTCCATAAAAAAGGGAAATACTTAGCTAATACGTAGCTTAGATTTACATTAGGCAAATAATATTTCTATATTAATTTATACATAATTTATTTTCAGTGTAAAATTATTTGTTTAAATGCCAATTTTATTTTATTTTTTTCTTATTATTAAGTCCAAAGAAAAATAGACAAAGATTTTTTTTATATTATTTTGTGCTGTATTATTTGGTTACTGAGCAGCAATAAATAACACTTTAAAATAAGGAGTTTTTATATGATTCTTCAAAACTAGTAGGGTTTTAAATTAATGAACGTATAACAATTGTGATTATTCCTCAGACTATAACCGTACAACCAAAATCTATAATCGTTGCACGATTATGAGAAAGGCATGGGGAAACTAGTTTACCAGTCATCTCAATGACTAATAACAAACAACAGGTATTTGAAAAGTAAAAACATTATCTATATGAACAGCCACATTTTTTTTGTCTTTATAATAGAACATTAACATTATAAGACAAACAGGACAGCAGCAATGCTATTAGATTTTATTCCCATCGTTCAATCGGATTTACTGGTGTCTATGTTTATACAGTGCCCACAGTTGAGTGATATTTCAAAAAATAATTATCACAATATCATGTTTCATGTAATTCATTATTGATAATTATTGAATATTTTTAACAATCCATTTAGGAATATTAGGATTTTTAACCACTTTATTTTATTTTACCAACATTAGTAAGGCAAATAGTTTTAATAGTCAAAAATTAAAATATTTACACAAAAAACGTATCTGATCTCTTTTTAATTAAATAATCATAAGTGTTAAAGAGACTCTTAAACTTTTGATTTACTCTTGATAATTAAAATGTGTGTAATGGTAAAGTGCAAATGCAGAACAATCAAGGCAAACTTTAAGGTGTTAATAATAATAATACAGTAAACCTCAAACTCGGTGAACAAAACAAATTATGAGAATAAAATCTGAGCTTTAAACAAACCAGCCATCGATATTCAAAAAAATACTCCAACATTAAAAATTGCTTAGTTGGATGACTACATTATCACTATGCTAAAAACTCTTTCAGATGGGGAGCTAGTTCCTGGGATGCACAAGAAAAGAAACCAAAAAGCACCTATGGTGACATCCTTACATGCTTTTTTATTTACAATCTCCTTACTGCTGCTAGACACTGCACTCATTTTCGGGTGTGTTGTTATTCTGACCTGAAGTGACAAGCGCTAGTGCATGGACTCATTCATTTTCGATGTGCTTTGCGCTTGCACTCCCCTGCCATATTTCTGTAACTAGGCGACCACCAACCATTTCCTCTGAGGAAAACAAATTGACTAAAGATTTTTTGCTAAAGCTCAGATACAAGTTTTTGGAGAAGAGTACAAAGCACTGCAGTGTTTAGATGCATTGTGTTTGTCTGAGGTAATTAGTCTGCCAATGTGTAGATTCTAGGGATGTAACGGTATCAGAATTTCACGTTACGATAATACCTCGGTATGGAAGGCACGGTACGGTATTTATTGAATAATTTACAGGAAAAACAAAACTAATGAAAAGACTCGAAAAAAGTGCCAAAAGTACAAGCATGTCAAACTTAGGTCCTAGAAAAGGGGTATCAAACTCAGTTCCTAAAGGGCCGCAGCCCTACACAGTTTAGTTCCAACCCAACTCTAACACACTAAGGCCCAATCCCAATTCTACCCCTTAGCCCTTCCCCTTACCCTACCCCTCGTTTTGCGCGTTCACGCCAAGGGGTAGGGGTGTCCCAATTTTTTTTAGCTTGAAGGGGTAGGGCTAAGGGGAAGGGGTGAATAGCCCTTAGAACGAAGATTTTTCAGGACCACACTCAAATAAAGGAGTAAGAAACTTTCCCAGAATACACCTGCCACAACGGCAGTATTGCTGAACCCGGAAGTAAGGAGATCCACAAATTAGTATTTTTTGACATTATTACACATTTTTACGACAGACAAACACGTTTTAATATATTCATAACATAAGCATGCGATCCCAATGAGATATGATGACGTGTGCAAGTGCTGTAGTGCTGTCCCAATTCTCAGGGGCAAATTTCGAAGCCCTTCCCCTTACCCCTCGGTTGTAAGGAATAAGGAAAAGGGGCAGGGGTACAAAAATAGAATTGGGATTGGGCCTTAAGCTGCGGTCACACTGAACTTTTCTCCCCATAAACTTCCATTCATATGCACGCAAATGCATCAGACCGAAGCTCGTGCGACAAGTTTTGCAGTTCGATGCACTGCAAAGTTCAGGCTTGGTGCATGGATCAATCTCTCGCTTTTTTAAATGTCTAATAATCTTGTTTAATCCCGCCCCTTTTCGCAGAGCCGTATGATAATTAGAGTTTGAGCATGCAAAATTCTGCCATACGGTGATGCAAAAAGGTAAAGGCATTAAACAAGATGATTAGACACTTTAAAAAGTGAGCGATTGATCCATGTGTCACATTTCTGTGCAGAAAGGTCATGTTTTGATCTTCGATAATTTCACGCATCCATGTGATGCAGTTTCGCAGATCAGAGTTCATCAAGCTTGAACTTTGCAACACAGCGAACTGCGAAACTTGTCGCACAAGCTTGCATTTTCAGTCAGTGACATTCGCATCCATATAAATGGAAGTCTATTGGGCGAAAAGTGCAGTGTGATTGCGGCTTTAAATGTGTTGAAGCAGGGTTGGAACTGCAAACTCTGTAGAACTGCGACAAGAAACTAAGTTTAAGTGCATATTGCTGTGTTTACACCAGATGCGAAGGAGCGTCAAGCGCGAGTGATTTACATGTTAAGTCAATGAAACGTGCATATAGACATGCTGCTGCGTGTTCCGCTCGAATAGCGCGTCGCTAATGATGTAAATGACATGAATGGCGCGAAAGGCGGGATATGCAAGGATGGCAAAACGCAAACTGAGCCTTTTGTGCATTTGATGCTCTTAACGCGCGTTTTCAAAAATGTGAACTTAAGCGGACATTCGCAACGTGTTAACCAATCAGGAGCTTGCTCTTGTGAGGGAATGATTGTGATGTAAGGCCTGTTGTTGGAGCCCAGGGGGAAATCCCAAAGCCCACACCAACAACAGTTTATCAAACTGGGCTTGGGTCAGTCAGAAGCACCGCTGTAAGCCTTCATCATCCAGGTTAAGTTTCTGGAGGAGTTTATGAGCTCACAAAGCTGGATCCATCACTGAAAGGATCTAATGGACTCAGACACAGCCCTAAACGTATCAACGCTGTTTTTCAGCCTTCATAAAGCACATAAACACTGTTATTTTTTTCATAAAATCCATGCTAGTCATTTAGCAATGAAGCTCTCTGTCACTGGGCAGACAGAAGCATTGCCCATCATACGAATCCGCGTCTGATCTGAAGTGAATTTGACGCACGAATGAAGTGGATTTGACATGCAAATGAAGCAGGGTTTGACAAACGAATAAAGCAAGTAAACTCAAAAGTTGACACAGCTATTTACGCGCGAATAGCTCGATTTATCCGCACGTTCCTTGTCTGGTGTGAACACAGCTTAAGAGTGAGTAATTAATAACAGATTTTTTATTTTTGGTTGAGCTAACCCTTTTATTAACCCCAAGCACAACAGAGGCTATTACTAATTATGAGTAAGATGATTAAGTATTGAAGTTCAAATGACCCATTAAAAACTATCACACCTCTCTCATGGACAAAAATAGCATTTACGAATATTTTCAATGTATTAAACTTAATAAAAAGGTGATCCTGCCCTGTGACTTTGAGTACCTTCAGGTCGTGTGCTTATATGTTGGTCGTGTGCTTATACACATATATGTTCATAAAACATAGCATTTTAAGACAAAATACTGACCAATGCCCAAAATTACTCAGAATGTGAATATTTTAATCTCAATGCTCTAAATCTATCTGTCTTATTTTGGCCTAAGAGTTCCAAAAATTTATTTCAGATACAGTAAAGAAATGCTCAGGTAAAATCAGACCATGATTGCTATTACCAATCTGTTTACAGGTTTCAAAATAAATAAATCATTTAAAAGCCGATTGTGTAGTGGTGTTTGTGTTCATGTTTAAGTGCTAGTCTAATTTCAACATGGTGTTTATAGAAGACGTTTAATAGCATTGGTCTTCACGTTAACGTTATTCTGTGCATCCTACATTACAAACTGAAAACCAGCTATAGCAATCACCTGTGTGCTTTGTTTTGCTTGGGAACTAATGTGGTCGGAACCAAAGATTTATCTACTGTTTTCTCTGTAATACTATCAATCGGTGGACTTGTACATTCCGACAGGTTGATGCAGAATCGCTTCATAGCTCATTACCATAAAGTTAACCTCATTTTGACTCAACTCGATGTCCACACTTTCCAAAATACGCCACGACTCTTTACCGTTAAAATTAATGACTTCTGACTACTTTGGCGGGGGCGGTGAATGAACAGTTACACCAAGTTTGGGCTGAATACACTAAACTGTGGATGAGACTTAGACTCACGACCACATTTGTCAAACTCATTGCCAAATTCGTCCAATTGTTATTCAAGAATAGTTCAACTGATTAGACTGAATGCCATGTTTAGTCATTATGACCCAAAGATGATTTGGTAGGACTTTTATAAAAAGTAGTTATTTTTTATGGAGCAATTACCTATACCTTACTGTCGAGTTCAAAGGCTTTTTCTTTGGTGTTTTTTTATGTTAAACAGGCTAGTATGTCATTCTTCAAGTGTTTTGCAACTTGTAAGTATGACAACTGTATGGGCAAGATGAACCAGTTGAACCAAATTTAATTTAGATTAGTTTTCCTCACTGATGAATGCAAAACAATTACTCAAGACTACTGATTAATAGTGCATACCAACTCTAATCACAAACTACACTTCTAAAGAAACACTTCAGGCACATCAGACGCCACAGGAATATATGAGGGAGAAAGAGAAACATCCTCTGAAGGACAGTCAATGACAATACAAGGAAGTCGCCATATTTCCAGTTGGTTATATCATTTCTCTAATGTCTTTCCATGCCCAGCCCTCTGACTCTTTTGGCCTTCATACTGAACGTACAGTCCATTAGCAACACCAAGAGAACGTCATGTTGAGGCATTGCAAGAAACAGAGAGCACTCTGAGCCTCATGGGCTTCTGGAACTCAAACTCGCCATGACCTTTTTGCTTAAAGCCCTCCTTAATGCACAGCTAACCCAGCAACATGCCCAAACAAACCCCTGCTGCTTCCTGCCATCATCTTCAGCATATCCTCCGGGGCCGGTTTCAGTCAATTCAGCATTTCTCCTCCTCCAACGGCTGTCACATTCCCTCCCTCACTGTCTCTAGAACTATGTCTACATGCACATGTCATAATGTGAATTATATTAAAATAGGCCTCCTACATGCTGGGTTACAGCTGCATGGCCAGTTGATAGCCTGTAGGCTGAGACTATATATTGTACATCCTGTTTCCATATGGTTTAGCACTGGACTGATTCTGGAACATGATTAAACCTAGTGGCTACATAAATTAACTGTGTTGTCGCCTCACAACGGATGTGTCTGGTCCTGTCTGGACCAAGAAGCTGCTAGTGGACACACCAAATGGATGACAACGAGAACATACATTATGCATCTAAGGAGAGAGAATGTGCGCACATATAGACCGTCAACAAAGCAGTGTTTATGTACCATTTTCACAGTACATCTCAATTCAAATATTTAAGAAATGCAACGAAATGAAAGCCATTGCCTTTTGATGTTTGCTTTGCTTCGTCACTTCGATTGTTGTCCTCATGCTGTGACTCATAGCTGAACAGCCAATCTGGCTGCTCTCGTTCACTGATGGCCAACATCGATTCTACATAGCAGGGCTCAACAAAAAGGATTGTCCGGTGGCCCGGGGCCAGCGTGAAAGACGCTCGGGACAATAGACAGGATTGTTACTGGCCCCTATCGGCTAAAAACGATGAGCACGTTGTTATTTTTTTTCCCGGAAGCTGGTAACCAGTACAGTGAAAAGATGGTGACATGGCGGCAACATCAAACTATGAGGCTAAAAGAAAGTGCCTGTTTCTAAAATCTTGGAAGCAGATAATAACATGGGTACAAAATTAAGAATCTGGGGAAAAAAACAAAACACAAAAAAAAAAAAAAGTTGTCGTCAGTTTGGCAATCCACTTTTATAAAAAATATTTAGAGTTGCAATAAAATACCAGCACATTTCCATACTGCTCTTTTATTTGCATAAAATATTGAATTTTGCTCATCATACATTTAACATTTTGAAAATGTTTAAATTCTAGATTCACAGACATTATTTTGCCACATTATTTAAAATATGTGGCTAAGACATAGTTATTAACTTTTAATTTTTTTTTGCGGGGCAAATAACTTTGGCAGGGCAAATAAAAATCTCAACCACTGGCCCGATCGGCCCAGTAGAAAAAATCCTTATCGTTGAACCCTGCATGGTCAATCACGCATTGAGGGATGACATGTAGAACACACCACACAAACTAGTCGGACATATGCTCAACGATGGCCAAACACAGCCAACAATTGGCTTGGTGTGTCCCAGCCATTTTTAGTGCCAAACACGCCTTGTAAATCACAGGAATTACATTCTAAAAGCAGCCCGCAATAGATGAAATCTGCAAAGTAGTCTGCTTTATTTTTTTCAATTATTATAGATGTTTTAAGGCTGTAAAACACCTAAAAACTCTCTTTTCCCAGAAAAGTAAAAACATTTTCACAATTTTCTCTCTTGTTTAAATACTCGTGTAGCTTCTACCTTCCTTTAGCATGTGCAGAAGTCCAACTTTTTGTGAGATGGTTAGCATCTTCCTCTGCCTTTTGGGTGATTCCTCATATGCCTTTGCCGATGCAGAATGTTTCGTCGACATTGCGGGGTTTGTTGGGGAAAAAACTTCATAATTACACTGCTAGTGATCAAAGATTTGTCAATTTGGCAAGTTGAAAGCATTCTGTACTGTACAGGAGACACGGCATGGAGGGGATTGAGTGACAGTGATCCAAAGCCAATCAGGATGCAGAACACAATGTTTTAATCAGGAAATTTCTAAATGGACAACACAATGTGCATGCACAAAAAAGCATGTCAAATTGCACACAAAAAAATATCCACGATCTGCGACACAGCGAAAGGTGAACCGCGTTATGACAAGGGACCACAGTATACAATGATGGAACTTTAAAGCAAATATGAGCAAATTTGTTCAAAACAACAACAACATGTATAGAATAAATTTAAAATTTTTGATATTTTAATGACCCAGCAGACACAGGATGTCAACATAGTGTCGGATTGACGTTGTACCCCAAAGTCGCGTGGACGTTGCTTTTGATTGGAAATGAAAATTAGGTTGACGTGAGAACCCAAAGTCAGGCTGATGTCAATGTCCAACCTAAAATCAACCAAACATCAATGTCTAATAATGATACTGCATGATGTTGTGTGGACGTTACCACTATGCCGTCTATCAGACGTTGGGATTTTGATTTGCCATACATGATGAATAAATGTCAGTTTTTGACGTCAATATAACGCTGGTTTAAGATGTTAACTTGACGTAGGATTTTGGTGACTTTCCAACACAACTTAAAATTTTAAAATATCAACGTCATTTTATGTCATTATTGGACATCAAAATAACGTCCTAAGACGCTGGCTAGACATTGAATTTTAGTCTCCTGACATCACAATCTAAATTTAACCTAACAGTAATGTATTAAGACGTCGTGTGCCTGCTGATAATAATAATAATTAGGGCTGCAAGATATTGGAGAAATCTAACATTGCGATTTTTTTTTACTTTCACCGGATGACATATATCTCTATTTGGAAAGAATTTATAATGTTAGATTGATTGGAATGATTCTGCAGTAGGACTGCATCTCCATAAAATCGAATAAACAATTTATACACTTTTTGGTGTTCGACACATTTTCGTAGTGGTCTGTGCTATTTGCAGTGCATTTCTGTATTTAAAGTGTTGTGAGTATTTTCATGCATAGCTATCTAGAAATACAATTTGAGAAAAAGATACAATTAAAAAAGTGTTTTGTTGTTTCCAGAGTCTGACAGTATTCAAGTACAGTAACTGAATGCTAAAAATTTGGCATTAAATAAAATTAATAATAGTTAATATCACAAATGGTGCAATTTATTATGATTTTAAAATCATTATACGATCCCACGCATCAAAAACACGTGCAAATGATAAATTATGATACAAAATCAACATTGGACATATCCTGTCTTGTGATTAATAAGAATGATCACGTTGTGATATTAATGCTGAAACGACATATTGTGCAGCCCTCGTAATAATGCAATAATATTTTTTAACTAAAAGCATTGCACATCTTTTATTTAAAAAGATCTTTTATTTACTTTTATTTAAAAGTTTTAACGTTTTGCTTTTTACCATCCTATTACTGCATTTGCTCCATTTTTACTAAAAACAAAAGTTAAAAAGTAAATTGACATTTCACATGTGCCCCAAAAAAATTTATACGGAATTACCACTATTAACTCCACAAGAATTAATGGAATATTACACCTGAATAGGCATGGGCCGGTATAAGATTTTGATGGTATGATAACCTTAGATAAAAATATCACGATTTCACAATATGACGGTATTTTGTTTACTGCTCAAAAAATAAGTTCTTTTTAAATGTCTGGGTAAAAAATAAAAAAAATTTCCCCTTTGAACACAATATATTTTATTTTGAGAAACATTTCAAATATTTTGGAGCAGTAAACATGTCAGGCTAAATAATTAAAATAAATCATTGACTTCAGATTTCTTTACAATTTAAAACGGCATCTTTGGATAGCTTTTCTGCAGGAGATGCTGTTATCCTAAAACACAAACAAACCTAAAAAAAAAAAAAAAAGAATAAAAAATCTTACATGTACCTTAGAAACGGTATGGCAGAAAATGTTGGCGGTTTTATAACCTTAACTTTTCCAAACCACGCTATACCTTGAAAACGGTTATCGTCCCATGCCTACACCTGAATGTGTAATACATGAACGACCAAAACATTTCTACTTAATCAACATTAACACAAAACCGTTTAAATCCTTTGTTAAAAACTATGCATTTGTAGAATATTTTAATGCATCTCTTCTCTGTTAAAATATACCCAAATGAGTAAAAAGTATTCAACTTTAATGTGGCTAAAAAAATTTATTTAAGTATTTCCTTTATTGGGGCAAGGCAGTGGCGCAGTAGGTAGTGCTGTCGCCTCACAGCAAGAAGGTCGCTGGTTCAAACCTCAGCTCTGTTGGCGTTTCTGTGTGGAGTTTGCATGTTCTCCCTGCCTTCGCGTGGGTTTCCTCCGGGTGCTCCGGTTTCCCCCACAGTCCAAAGACAAGCGATTACAGGTGAATTGGGTAAGCTAAATTGTCCGTAGAGCAGGGGTCTCAAACTCAATTTACCTGGGGGCCGCAGGAGGCAAAGTCTGGGTGAGGCTGGGCTGCATAAGGGATTTCACAAAAAAAAGTCCTCAAATGTCATTATTAACAGTTTTAATTATTTCTTCTGAACATGAAGTGTCCTGAACATTAATAGAACATTTAGTGAAGATTATGAACAGTTCTTCTGAACATGGCAACTTTTGCCTACTTCTTGCTGCCAGAGACTTGACAGCACTTCTTCTCACAAATCTGAACTACATTTGGCTTTAGAGCGGAAGCAGTTGAGACCCTCAGTATGGCTTGAAGATGATCATCATTAAGTCTAGACCTGTACTTTGACTTATTGAAGTCCTAGGGAAAAAAGTGGGGGAACTCACTCAAAACTTCCATTCCCTCACCTAAAAAAAAGGCTTATATATGTATAAATAAAACACCCCCACCCCACTCCAGTCACATCAGTCTGTACCAGTCTGTATCTACCTATAATATATATAAGATGCAGGGCAGGCACGTGCACACATAGGGCTCAACCTGTGCAGAGCACATGCCCTTTTTAGTCTTGCATAGAAAGTGCCCTTCCAAAATGATCAAAAGTGCCCCCGCGACGTGACACACCCTCGGTCCCGCCCTTCAGTAGGCGCGCGATAACACTGCTCTTGAGTATGCGCGCGACAACACAGCTGATCAAGACGCGCGCGACAACGCGCATTGAGTGACAAGCGCGCTGTGTACGGATAGAATCAGCGGAGCGGGTAGCGCTCTCTCTCCCCGCTCCGCTGATTCTGTCAGTGTACAGTGGTCGCCGCGGGCCACAAAATATTGCACTGATGGCCGCAAATGGCCTGCGGGCCGCGAGTTTGAGACCCCTGCCGTAGAGTATGAGTGTGTGTGTGAATGTGTGTGTGTATGTTTCCCAAACATGGGTTGCGGCTGGAAGGGCATCCGCTGCGTAAAAACTTGCTGGATAAGTTGGCGGTTCATTCCGCTGTAGCGACCTCGGATTAATAAAGGGAATAAGCCGACAAAAAAATGAATGAATGAATTTCCTTTATTTAAATACACAAAATTTGGTCTCTGGTGTCCAATACGTTGTAACCAGTTGAACAGACTGAAAGTGACTTTTAAGGATACAATGAGAATATAGGGATGGCCCTCCTCCGGCCCTAAAACTAAGATTAGAATTAGATAGGGATGCATAAGGTTATTAAGAGCAAAGAGTAGTTAAATGTTGGGATGTAAATGAGGGACAGATTTATCTTGAAGAATGAAGAGGAAATGAGAAGAACAATAGGGTAACGCAAGTATTTTTGGTACAGATGGTAAAACGGAAGGGATGGAAAAAGGATCCTTATAGAAACTACTATATGTAAAACTGAAGTTGCATCACAGGCTGTGATCGTTCTTTCATTCCTCCCCCATCAAACAGAGGAAGAAATGGGGGAAAAAGCAAACTTGTCATCAAAATAAGAAAGGATAATGTGCTGGTTGCTCCACAATATATTTGATCCAAAACGTCAAACACATCAGTCCATACAAGATGTGTTACATTTTGTTGCATTATGACTTGAGAATAATGAGTTATATTCAACTGAAGATCTACTGTTGACCAATATGAATATGTGGAAATTGCAATGCATTTTTGACTGACGCTTTATGATCAGATCAATAAAAATAACGGTCATAATGGTCATAAACCAACTAGCTGGTTATTAGATTACCATGCTGACCGTCCCTAAATTGCATCGATCAAGGTCACTTCACTTTTCATGTTAGCAGTGCGTTGCTTATGTACTTGAATCCAAGCTGCCATGACTAAGCATATTTTAACCGTTGCTATTAGCAGTATGTGTCAAACTTTAATTTTTCTACAAAAAAAAAAAAAGCCTTTGTTAAAGCAATTGAGTGTAATTCTGATAAGGCTGTGAGGTTGTATTGTTTTGATGGGTGAAGCACTTTGAGTGAGTGAATGTGTATTCTCTAGTGGTCATGGTGAGGGTGCTATCAGCAAATCACGCTGTAGGCTGTTGTAGAAGCTAGTTCCACCCACAGAGCACAAAAAAAGAGCTGAGCCCGAAAGATTGTTCACCATTTCTGCTATGTGATATTGATCTCAATGAGGGAGTTATCAGGCAGAAAATTACCGCAAGGGGTTTGGCAGCTTACACACACACAACAGAACACGAAAGAGGCGGGAGAAGGGCGGGGTGAAAAGGAAATGGAAATGAGGTACAAACATCAGTAGCTGAATTAAGAAAACTATTAATGACAGGGCCATAAACTCAGCTGTGCTCCCTAGCGGCTCACATACACATGAAAAAGGGTGTGGATGAGTGCGCAGAGAATCATACACCTCAATAATTTAATTTTGTTGATTCTTTATCTGGGTATTGGATAATCCTGTCTGCCACTGTTTCCTTATGTATTCAAAGCAGGGTGGTTATTGCAAAATGTCAAATTCTCTGACTTTCCCCCAATTTCCTCTGACTAAAAACATCAATTTTCATGACCTATAATAAATAGCAAAAATAGATAGCAGTGTTGAGCAGTCCCTCCAGAAATTAGCGATTCTGCAATAGCTAAATTGAACGCCTATTTTAGAGGATAAAAAAATTAATTGTAATATACATGCTAATTTAAATGTTATTATTAAACAAATTTTAACTGGTTTGTTTATTGTTGATCATTTAAAGTCATTCATGAGTAGGTATTATAGAGTATTAAAATCGTTGCAATTTCGCCAAGCAATTTGGCTAGCAGGCTCATTATACAGTAGACTGCAAGGGGTAGACTTCATCTGAACTACAGATGGACAGATGCATGCCAGAGGGAATACGGATGTGTTCTGTAACACTCGCCCTTACAAAAAACACCAGCCAGAGCAAATGCACTTTCTCTCAGTTTATGAACTTAATCCCTGGGAGATAAAAGCACTAAAGCTAGTACCGACCCGAATCAAACCACAGCTGCGTAGATGCATGATTAACAAGTGCCCATACCTGCATTGCATTATCATACTCCTAAATAGGATCATGTTAGCATATTGGCTAGCATATAGCCTTCAGACAAAAACATCAGGTCACACTAAACTACATTTTGTTAACAGTAACAAATTCTGTACCTGTGTCTCATAGTTATACAAAACACTGTGTTCTTACGCCTCATTCACACAAGGCATCAGCTTTAACACTTCCCGTTTGCTTTGAATGGGTAACGTCAGGCCTTGCCGAACTGCATTGTGGATCCATCTGCGCCGCTGCAGTGGTGTTACTCGCTGCAGAAGTTGGGACTTTCTCAACTTTTCAAGCACCGACGGAAGCGTCTCTGCTATGACAATCGTGTCAGATGCAACTTCAGCATATGCACAAGCACTTTTAATTCAAGTGCTTCTGGTAAACTGTCAAGCTATTATAAAATCGCTACGTTTTTAGGTCAGATTACTTTTAATAATCAGTGATCTTCACTGCCTGATTGATATACAATATAGAGTGGGTGTCCGACCAAACAAAAAGCACTGCATTAGAATCAATTTTTCTGAGCCATGTCTTTAGAATAGGGAAATTTAGTTTCAGCGCTAGCCTGCTGCTAATGGCGGCACTTGCATTTACAGTCTTTTACCTTATTTTCCACTTGAACAACTAAATGAAAACTTAAATCTATTTAACTGATTGTATTTCAATTGCATTACAACATCGCTGTTGTAAAAGGAATCTTATGAATCTGAAAATGTCACATAATCCTTTCACTGGAAGTTTATTGTTGGCTAAAAACACTAGCTGTGTATATACCACATTTAACTGGCTCTACTTGCAACGTTCTGAGAAGGATACAAACCCCCAGATGGTCAGTAGGTAGAACAAGTGTGCTAAAGTTCACTAATGTGCATCAAGCCTTAAAGAGTGAGGTTTACCATCATAGCTTTTACTGGCAAGTCTCTATTACAATCACTCCAGTAAACCTACAACTGTGCAAGCGGAATTAGTTGCAGTAGCACCACAGCCTGGATTTTAAGCAGGATTAGATGCCATGTCAACCAAAGACCAACAAACTCAGATATTTGCATACAATTACCATTAGTCTTAAGCAGATAGCAAACACTTGATTTCACTGTACCCTTTTATTAATCTTATCCACATACTTAATAACCTATATAACGATAGCTAATTTCAATACCTCACTGTAGTTCAATGTAAAATATCCTGTTTTTGCAGTACTGCTTACCTGTTGTCTCAATGTAATGAATGCACTTTTCAATGAAGAGTGGAATGGGCCGCTCAGGGGTGACAACATTGGCCAAGGGAACTCCAAAGTAGTTACTCTCAGGAGGCTTGGACAAGGATGTCTGACGAGCCTTTGGCCGTGTTTTCTGTAAGACAGGAGAAGAACTTGAACTTGATAAAATGACAACGACCAAAGAAGGTGCAATACAAATACACTAAGTCCTTACAAAAGAACAGCATTAAAATAGTAGGTATTTTATTAAAGACAAACAAAAAAAAAAAGCATTTTAACATCTTAAATGCAGGCTGAACTAAATCTGAGGTTACTCTGAATTTGACTTCATATCCACTAAAATAAGCTTTACACCAGTTGTTTGAAATGCTCACAACCCAGTACTGGGAAACACACATACACTCTTGAACACACACTACAGCCAATTTAGTTTATTCAGTTCACCTATACTTTATGTCTTGGGACCGGTGGGGAAACCGAAGCACCCGAAGTAAAACCACACCTGCACGAGGAGAACCAGCAACCTTCAGGACTCGAACCAGTGACCTTCTTGCAGTGAGGTCACAGTGCTAATCACTGAGCCACAGTGCCACCCCGAAATCTATACATGGTTGTCTCATGTCCCTGGATCTATGGGGCATCTGACCACCATAATACTCAAGTTGACTTGGCAGATGTGATTTAGGCAAAATCCATGGGTTCAAAGCAAACACCATACACATTCCACATCATCACACGCAACGTTAATTCACCTCTATTTGTCATTGATCATTTGTAAGTCTTATGCAAATACTTAATTCCATGTTAAGTGTGAACCCAGCATAACATCGATGTTAAGGTAAGTTGGCTGTGACTTAAGCTTAGAGATCTCCTCCAGCCCTTGAAAGTTAAATTAGTTCTGAGAAAAGATCTAAAATCGCACCTTGGCTCTAAAGGTCAAACAGTTACATTCAGAATAAATTTAAAAGTATTGCTACTTGTCAATAAATCACTAAATGGCCAAGGAACTTAATACATTACAGATATGCTTACTGAATACCAACCTAACAGATCACTCAGAGCTTCAGGATCATATAAATTAGACATTCCAAGGGTCCACCTTCAGCTACTACACCCACAGCCACCGGAATCAGCTTCCAGAAATGATCAGATATGCTCCAACATAAGGCACATTCAAATCCAGACTTAAACACATCTGTTTAGCTGTGCCTTTACTGAATGAGCACTGTGCTATGTCCAAAAGATCACACTATTGTGTCTCTCTTTTCTGTTTCATTCTTTTATTGGCTGTTTTAACCAATTTTAATCAGTTTTTATATTATTATTTTATTACTTGTCTCTTTTATTCCTGTTTATGTAAAGCACTCTGACTTGTCACTGTGTATAGTGTGCTATATAAAGTTGCCTTGCCTTGGCTTTTCAGTTTGTACCTTGTCCTCTTAAATGCATCTATTAGCTTAATATCTCAAACACTAAATAAAACCACTGTGTAACTGACCCAAACCTTGGTCAATCATTCATGCTATAGACCTTTTTTATGGCTGCTGCATGGAGGGCGCCATAGCGACCAGCGTCTTCCGGTAGAATGCTAAAAACTTCCGTTTATAGCGTGTACAACTGGTAATTTGCGCTCCGAAAATGGGTTTCAATAACGTTTTTAATGGATAACAGAGTGTTTTTTGTGACACACAACTTAGAAATGTGTCTGTTAAAGCCGTTATAATCTGTCACATGTGGTTCAAGCGCGTCAGAAATACGAGAAAAACGTTCTCCTAGTTCACGTGTCTGCCGTCAGATATACAGTGTGTGTGTGTGCGTTCCCGGCCTGTCAGATGTTAGCTCAGCACACACACACACACACAGAGAGAAAGAGAGAGAGAGAGAGAGAGAGAGAGAGAAAGAGAGAGAGAGAGAGAGAGAGAGAGAGAAAGAGAGAGAGAGAGAGAGAGAGAGAGAAAACCAGAGTACTGGCATCAAACTTAACAGGTATGAAAATCGTGCAATTTACAAAAATTACCAATAAAAGTTTGTTATTGATACTCTGCTGGCTGATTTGCTGTTCATTCTAATCGCGAGCCGTTTGTGTTTTATTTCGTGTGTTGTTTTTACCACGGTTTGTGTTTTTCTGCCATTTGACACTAGCCTATATTTTCACTTTGTCACAGTTATTAAATCAGTGTGTCAGTGGCACAGTACAGGCTACGTGTGTGTGTCAAACATTTTGGTGAATTACATTTGTTTGGGCTGGTTATATATTTGAAATAAATGTTGACTTTAGCGAGGACAAGGCTTCATTTAAACTGCAGAAGATGCCGTCTGACAACGAGGGGAAAATGCCTCACAGCAGCTGTTTTCCATCCTATTAGATCGCATTTCTTTAAATGATTTGTCCAGGGGATGGTGCTGATGGACAACAGTATTAGTTCAAAGAGGATAAAAGCAGGTAAAATAGATTAAAACCATCGTTTCAAAGCTGTCCAAATGTGACTGTTTACACGCATCAGCTGCCGACCGGAAGTTCTTCGCATTCTCCTTGCGCATACACGCAAAGCATAATGGGTAATTTTGCGTTCCAAGAAAAAGGTCTATTGCAACAAAGTAACATTTTATATTGAGGTACAGTGGATGTGACTCAAGTTGAGAGTGACAAAAGATACTGCTCAGACCACCTCCCCACATCATGCCATTCCATAATGCAATGCAGCAGAGCATCACGGTTTATTGAATAGTGTGTCTGCAGTACTGTCAGGCAAGAGGAAAAAGTCATGATGCTTATTAGGCCAGTGTCTGTCTGCTACAGTATATAACTAAAAGGTAACCCGGATTCCATATACTGTACATCCACAGGTCAAAGCTCTGCTTTTCACACGTTCAGGAACTATGCCACAATTCCCTCACTTTCTCTCTCTTACTTTCCTTATTTCTGATTTCACCTAAATCCCCACTGGCTGCTCTCAATAGACGTTTACATAATTACCACCCTCCCCTCTTAAAGCTCTCAGTAAAGAATCTGTGCTCCAATTACAGTTCACAGGGAGTATTACTGGGATGGTGATGTTATGCAAAGGTAATGTGTTCACCCTGCAATACAGGTCACACAGCAACCCAGACCAAGGCACACAAAACAAACCAGCTTCATCATGTTTATAAGTGCTACTCCACCCATCTAAAAGATACTCTATTATGTTACAATTGGAATGAACCCCATGTTTGGTTATTTTATTCCTCAGTGACTTTCCAATCTATGCAGAAGTACTCTCAGATCTGAGAAACTTTGCATTGGAACAGTCCCTAAGTATCTCTACCATGCAACCATATGTATAGCAATGGCTTGGGAAAAGTTAAAGGGGGCGTTAGAAAGGAACTAGGTGACGTTGGGATTTAAAATATTCCATTTGTTGGTTGGGTGGTCCAGCGTTTCCATCCAATATAGAGAGAAATAGAGAGCGCTTTGACATTAGAAAGGGACTGTCTTTATTGAAAAGAACTTAAATCAGTTTTGACCCCTGGGGCTGGTGTGTTTTATGGGTTTCTTTATGGATCAATCCCAAAAGGCAATTGATGTAAGCAAGGTGATTTAACCCAATGGCCTCATTCTAACCCCATGGGAGTAATAAAGACTGTAGTGCAATGAGAAGGACTGGTGGCTCAATTCTTTCATTTGCCTTTAGGCTGAATGGGGACTGTGGTCACGGATATTCATGTGAATATCGCATATTATGGGAGTGACCGCTATAATATTACTCTATATGTACTTAAATGTGCTGTAGATGATTAGCTACAGGAATTATCAAGCAAGGAGAATAAATACAGGGGATCAGCACTCATCCACTCCGCAAAAAGACTCTGCTTGGTTTGACTTAAACCAGTTTGACCAAAAATTGGCTTTTCCACATATGAATCAAGGTACCCTAAATGATTAAAGTCAGTCCAGAAATGTAACACTCACTAAACACAATTAAATAAAACATTATTTTTTAATACAATTAAGTAAAACAGCCTATCAAGCTACAGCCTAAAGTCTGTAATTTGCATTCATAACTTGGTTCAAATACCTTCTCCAATCCTGGATGAAGCTAAATATAGAAAAAAGTGCAATAAAAAATAAACCATACCACCTTATATTTACATTTGTTAGACATAATGCAATATGTGTGAAGTAATGTGTCACAGAATTTAACCATTTAAACAATACAAACTATATAACCTGAACAATTCATTTAAAGGGTTGTGAGGAATATGCCTTTCTTAGAGCATTAACAGGTAAAGTATGCGTTGTGTGCTTATAAAACTATTTATAGGGAAATTTCTGTCTTTTTATGGATCGTTTTCTTCTATTTGGACCGTTTTCTTAAGTCATTTATCATATCATCATCTATAATTTAGAGAGATGTGTTACATATTTGATGTACATATTTGAAAACACAACTGTCTGTCTCTCTCTCTCTCTCTCTCTCTCTGTGTGTGTGTATAAACGTTAGAGATATTAATGTACATTTTGTATAAACGGTTTTAGACATCCAAACTGTTCGAATCAAACTGCATGATTTTACATCTAAACAAAATTAAAATCAGTGAGATCATCCATCAACCATTGGCACAACATGTAGCCAAACATACCAATCATATGATACATGTAAAATGGCTGGATTTAAACTTACTTTTTTATATCATACATCAACAGACAGTTAGAGAAAAATCATACAGTAGTGTTGCTTTTGTAAAATATGAGTGATAATGCATCTCCTCAAAAATAACAGTTTTCACAATGTTAAACTGTATGTGTTCCTTTCAATATTTGAGATAATAAAGTATAGTAAAGTACATAAATATATAAAATATCGATAAAAAATTACCTTGGTAGTTCTTCGACCCAAGCTTCTTAGTATATTCCTCTTTTTTGGGTCCTCGCCTTCTTCATTTAAAGAAGTATCTCCTTTCTGTGCACCAAGCTCATCCTCTTTAGCCTTGGGTGTACCCCCAAGCTCATCATCACTCCCAATGAAGCTTGTGCGGAAGCTGCTAAATTTTCCAAGTCGTTTGGAGCGATCACGATAGAGCCGAGGTTTAACTCCAAGAGCAGACAGTTTTCGTCTGCGCTCTAATGAACTGCTATCGGCCTCACTATCTGATCCATTTCCAGCACCATTAGAATGACTTTTGTTTGCATTGCGAATAGTGATGATCTTGCCTTGTGTGCTATCATGTGGTACAGAATAAATATTTTCCTCCTCTGTGGGACGAGGCTTTGCTACTGCATCCATGGGCTCAGCATAGTCAGATGGATCATAGCCAGCTTCAGGCCAGGTAACTGATGGCAATGATCGTCTGTTAGATCCATGAAGTGCCAAATCTGTGTACAAACTGCTGTTTTGGGTTTTGGGAATGTCAAAGGTAACATTGGGCTTTGGCCGCACCTGGGGTGGAACTTTGTTGTTAATCTTGTTTTCTAAATTTGTAATCTCAGAGATGAGGGAGTAGGAATCACCCTCCAAATCTGGGAGCTTAAAACCACCACGGGTTAAGGTGTCATCATTCCTTGAAGTGGGATAAGGTGGGGAGGGCTCAATGTCATCCTCAGAGTCCAGTAATGTGATACTTGGAGAGCTACATCGAGGTGAAGAAACATTCTCATTGGTGACATTCTCTGCAACATTGTCATACATATGTGTTGCTTCTACTATGGTTTTCTTCTCCACTACCTCCTTAAAGAATGGCTGGAAGTGGTCTATCCGATGCAAGCCTCCCACCACCCCACCAGGTCCACAGATCACAGAGCTGAAACGGGCATCAATTTCATGGGCCAGTTCCTCACCTTGGGCAAGCTGGTCCCGAACTGCTTCAGAGTCTGCAAGTTCTGACTGGGTTTCTGCAACAGCAAGCAACTGCACTGGAATAATGTCCTGGACTTCACAAAGGAAGGCACAAAGGGTTTCCATGGATGCCTTCCGTTTGGCAGAGTACACTGCTATGTAACCATGCACTAATCTGCTTTTACGTAGGGAAAAAGACGAGTGGTAAGATAGAATAGCAAGATCAATGCTTAGCCTTTGTCCACCTATGGACAAATCCAACAAAACTGATGTTCCACTGGATAGATTGGATAAGGGTCGGCAGTGCTGGGGCAGCAAAAATGGTGAAAGAAGCTGGTCAACATCATAAGTGTCTCCACACATCAGACACATTACAATTCGCAAGTCACCCTCTGTGCTTTGCTGAGAGTCTCTGAATCCTGCCAGTGAAGGCAGTAGGGGTGGGGAGCTACTGCCAAGACTAACTGAAGGTCGCCTCATTTCCAACAGACCTCTGAGAATCTGGTTTAAGTGTTTGTCATTTATATTGCGACCATAGCCTACACCTGGGGAAGCAGGCTCTAAATAACTGCACTGAAATCTGCCAGCCACTTGCTGACCTTGTTGGATCAGGGTCTGTGCTGTTTCACCCCCAATGTCAGAAATTGATCCAACACCTCTTTTGGTGACCAACAGAAGAGACAAGGGAAGTTGAACTAGATTTGTCTCCCGTCGGCCTATGGTTGATTCTCGTAACTTCTCAATACTGTCAACAACATAGGATAAAGATTCTTTTGAGTTGTAGAGGCAGAGGCAACCATGTGGGGCAAAAGTTGGGGTATGGAAGGAGTTCACTGGAAGGCGTACATTTCCCTCTATAGGTCGAAGAGTAAGCTCATAAGTCCTTCCATCTAGCACGTACCGTTCGTCATTAGTGCACAGTGCTCTGATCTCATTGGCTAACTCTCTTGCAAGTCCATCTTTGCCAAGAATTACAAGATTAATTCTATCTACCTTTCCCTCACCAAACTGTGATTTTGAACTTCCATCAAAAGAATATCGAGTGGGATATCGAAGGGCTAAGTGTTGCTCAATTTTGCCATCCACACAATGAGGACTACTAGGACAAGTTTCTTTAGTAGGATGGTAGACAAAATGGATGTGTTTGAGCACCAGGGCATCTCTCTCAGCCTGTAGCTTTTGGAGGGCTTTGAACCGCTGCTCATCTCCAAGAACCTCTTGAATTGCACCCATTTTTTCTTTACTGGGCTTAGCATCAACTTCAAGCTCATAAAACAACTCTGAGTACTCCAGTAATAGTTCTTGAAAGTCCTCTTTGGCTTGGTCAGTAATAATCTTCTGGTACTTGTTATAGATATCAATGTATTCCTGCTCTTCTAACCACTGATAAAACTCCTCATTCATGATGAAGCTACGAGCTTCCTCCCAGCGTTTGCCAGGTGTAACAAACGGTGAGCAGGTAAGTTTCTCTTTAAACTCCCATCGCATTTCTGCTCTCTTTCTTTCATTGTGCAGTTGTTCCAAGTGACTCTCATATATTCCCTCTGCTACAGGTGTTTCCAAAAGGTCCTGGGGAATTCGTTCATCCTCCATGTTGTCAATGTGTGGTGTAGTTTCCCATGGTGTGTCATCCAGCACAACAAACCAGTGGGAAAATTCTCGCTTAGTTTCGAGAACTTTCTGTACTCCTGACCAGCTCAGGTGATCAATCTCATCCAGGTCTGGGACCAAGGAGTTTAGAGCCTGTGGCAGTGTGCTGAGATAGATTTTGCGCCGCCTTTCTATGTGCTCCTGCTTGAGTCTGTGTACATGTTGCTGAAATAATTTCTTGGCTTTTGAAGTACCCTCAAGGAAGACATAGTCTTTGTATTCAGGGGATGTTTGCATTCTTCGGTTGGTGTTGGGCCATGTTTCATTATGGTTCTTCACAATGCGGCTTACCAGCCACTCATAACGGTCCTTTGCCGTAGCTATCTGTTGACTTTGCTGCTTGAGGGCTTCAAAGTAAGGAATGATCTTAGGCTTCCCTCTACTCTTATCTATCAACTGCACCAAGGTAATGAAGGCAAGGTCGACATTAACGTTAGAGCGTGCTGAGCTCTCAACAACCTGCAAATTCTTCTTGGCCAAGGCAAATGTGTGAGAGTCTTTAATGTACCGCTCAACCCCTTCATCACACTTAGTCAACACGAGTACGACTGGCTTCTTGGTCTTCGCTAGCTGGTTATATAGATTAGTCACAAACTTCATCTGGTCATCAAAATTTCGGTTCATACCTCTGCTCACATCCACACAGAGTAAGAATCCATCCACTAAAAGCTTGCCTTCAGGCATTTGTTTCTGCTCAAAGTCTTGCTCTAGTCCAAGCTGATCTGTGCAGAAATACATGAGCTTCTCAGCAGAGGCCAGCTTGGTGGAAGCTGCCCGCTTGATATAGGGCTGCAATGCAGTACTTCTATGTGGCTGGAACGTTTGGTCATCAATAAACTCTGTCTGTTCCACCACATGCATTCGGCACTCTGCACCCTCTTCCAACATTCGTACCGCCTCACCCCAAAAGAGGAAGTGGTCATTGTTTACCACTCTACCACCAAAGTCACTTGTGCTTAAAACAGATGTGTGGTCTAAGTGAAAATCATCAGCACTGGGGCGAACAAAGCGATTACAAAGGCAGGACTTGCCTACCCCACATTGCCCCTTTTCCTTTTCAGTCCCGGACAAACCTACAACAACAAGGTTGTAGGTTGGTGCCCGGGCATCTTGCTTTTTTGCCATCATCATCGTATAACAGCACTCATCTTGCCATTCCCAGAAGCTTCAGTTTGAAAGCTGCTGGGCTGATGTTCCATCCAAATGCTTTCTGGTCTGGCAAAATAATTTATTCTTAAAGATCCTGAAATGTCTTGGGGATTTTTTTAATGTGGGTCAAGTGGGTCAAATACCCTTAATAATCAAATTAATTCTCTATATCTCTTACAATTATAAGCAAATCAAATTTAAATCCACAGTCGATTGGCCAGTCACAGTTTTGGCAGAGGTTTAGAAGGGGAAGAAGGGAACGAGGTTTGAGGGCGGGGGATTGAAGTCCCTGTGGCCTTAGGCAGGTATACTGCAGGTGGTATTATTCCAGCCCATCTCCTCTCTTCAGGGACACTCTGACATCGAAACAATGTAGATTTCAGGTCTGCCCAGCCAGGATCTCACCCTGCAAGAAATAAAGCAAATATTACAATTAGAAAATCTAATATAAAAGAAATGCTTCACACAGAGCAATGTAAAATAACATTGAGACCTAAATGTTTCACATTTAATCACCTACAAATAAAACGTTGTAAATTTAAATTTACTGCAGTACCCTCAGGTCTGCATGACACAATCACAAAGAAGTGTGATTATTGTGGCAAAAATCAACCCCTGCATCATTCTATTTGTTGTACACGTGTATAACCTAGACATCAATACAAAAATATATGAGGCTTATTTTATGCCAAAGTAAGAAAAATATTGATTCAACCCTTTAAGGAATCCCATTCTAAACCCTAAACATGCACATGCACATACAGTTAGATGAAAGCTGAGATAAGTGCTTCAGAGATACAGTTTTAATTGGGCAACCAGGGAAACCCAAATGACCCTTAATAGGAAGCACTGCACACTGGCTGCTGCCCACAGTCTCGAAAACCTTTTTAAAATATGACGTTGCAAGCTCCATTATCATTTCAAAAAGTAATAAGACGAAGCAAATTCTGAAAGTTAAAAAAAAAAGGTATACATTGAAGGGTAAAAGCATATGGACACTAAAGCAAATTAAGTAAAGGCATGTGGAAACATATAAAAGTACAGATCCCACTGAAAATTAGAGGACTGGAGCTCACAGGAGCACTTTTCTTGAAAATCTCATACTCAATACCAGACCAAAAGCAAAATCATAAAAAAACAAGACAAGGCTATGGTTATAAAATACAATGAAAGCGCAATCACACACTCATGATAGTTTTCACACACTCACGCTCCTTCAGCTTTACCAGGGGTTGCCACAGTGTAGCTAACTTCTAATTAATCTGCAACATGATTAAGCAGCGGATGCCCTTCCTGTCACCATTAACCAATTAACCTATACCAATACGCATCCAGAGGAAACCCATGTGAACATGGGGAGGACTTGCAAATCACTCACAAAAAAGCACCCTGGCCAACTTCTTGTATTATCATTGGTGTCTTTTTAGATGAAAGAACATAAGTCGTGGCAAAACCAGCCATAGTGGGCACAATCTAGACAGAAGGAATACCTTGGGTCTATGCCAAAGACATGCTCTACAAAAGAGGTGCCACAGACCTCCGTCTCATACAACAGCAGCACAACCTGGGAGGCAAAGCTAGGTAAAATTGCTGACAACTGCTCTTAAAGCACTACATCTAGCAATCCCATGCAACACATGACTGCAGTTGCAGATGTCACTGTCACAGTCTGAAACTATTGTAATGATTCTGCTGTGATGAATTTGTTCTGCTGAAATAGCTTCTGCGTTCTGGACCAGCTTTCTTAAAATACCAAATCATGTACAAGTTTCATATCTCTGTGGAAAAAAAGGTATCATCGTTTAAGCCTTGGCATGTCGTTCAATGCCAGATCAGTGATAAAACTAGTAGTGAACTCTAGCACATATCACATTTTCAGCTTTGCTGCAATACGGCTAGCCAGCAATCAATGGATATTTGCAACAGAGAAAACAGTGAGATATGCTGGCTCACTGAGAGAAAAGACCTGAAATGTCAAGAATGAATTCAACATTCCACTCCCCCAGTATAGTAAAAGCAAAGTAAAGAGCCACCGAGCAATGTAGTTGCGTGGGTGTGGCAGCGCAATGTTTGCTTAAACGCTGACAAGCTTTCCTAGCACAACAGCTCAGATATATACACTCCACTACAGTTACACTTCAAGTCCTCAAGAATATCACACTATCAGACAATGTGACAGTTTATTCACCAATGAGAATTCAATTTTAATGTTCTGTAGTTCTTTATGGCTTATCAGAAGCATGAGGCCAATTTGAGCTTATCAGAAGTGGTTACCTGTTAGAAAGCCATAAGGGAGGCATTATAATATTTATATAGAGGAATGCAGATAGAGGGCAGGCCCGGTAATTATGTAATTGTGCTCAAGAACAGGTAGCTGTTAGTGTCAACTATAATGGTTTCCATATTGAATACCACAGGATGTAACAATGTTTAAGAAAAATGTTTAATTTTAGCAGAGAAACACTTGAGAGCTCTCAAGGAAAAGAAAGTCATTAACAAATAACTATGACAGCTGCCTGGCTACAGATCTCAATGACCCACATGCCAATGACAGATACTCATGCATATGCACCACCAGGTGGGGACTCTAGCTTCTGGGACTAAAAAGAAAACTAGTTCAGGGCATCCATTCTGTTACCTCACCAACATGACAAGTGATGCCATGTTTTCTGGTTGTAGAAGACATTAGTCAAAATAAGAACATGTTCATTATTTCTCATCTCTGCAGGAACTGGCTCTCTGAAACACTCACTTTTACTGCCAGCATAAGAGCCACATCTGCTTGATCTGTCCCAGCTGTGTAATTCCATGTACTGCTCTGTCTTACCATGTTCAGCATGCTATTATCGGTTTGAACTGGATGAAATTTACAACAGCTAGAATGAGAGCCAAATCAGCCCCGATGAGCTAATGCAGCAACAAACAAATCCTAGACATCACAAACAAGCAACCAGATGGTAGTATAGATTATATAAAACCAACTAATATAAATTAACTAGGCTGCAGGGTGATATGGCTGCAGCCCAAGACCGATTACTCACTGAATCTAAGCAGGGCTGAGCCCGTTCAGTACCTGGATGGGTGACCACATGGGTTGCTGTGGTGTTTGTGAGAATGTTAAACCGAGGTCATGACACTCTGGTCATCAAAAATGACATGGAACTTCTCGTTAATGCCCCACTTACATGGGGTGTCAGCCTCAACGCTTCCCATTCACTTGGGTGATGGGTGATGTCAGGCCTTGCCGAACTGCATTGTGAACCTGTTGCCGCAGCTTTAGTGGTTGTAGTAACAGCAGAAGTTGGGAGTTTCTCAACTTTAACCACCAACGGAAGCATCAACCAATCAGAACGCTGTATGCAAATACCCCAGCTCAGACAGTAGTTGATTGCTGGCTAATTTCATTGGCTGGCACTGCTATGACGATTGCATCAGTCCCAACTTCAGACACACCCTCTGTCAAGCCTTGACGCTGAAGCCCCGCCAGCATCAGACGTAAGAGTAGGTGTGTAACCTTGATGTCCTGGCCGAATTCCCTTCATCGGCCCATCATGGCCTCCCAATCATGCCCATCCACAGAATTGGCTCTATCACTGTCTCCCTACTCCAACTATAGCTGGTGTGTGGTAATCGAACTGGCGCCATTGGCCTATGGCTGCCAAGTTGATGCTGCACACTGGTGGTGGTGTGAAGAGACGCCCTCATGACTATGAAGCATTTTAAGTGTGTGGCCAAACATGATAAATGCACTATATTAATACATATTATATCAAATTACATTAGTTCCTAATTCCTGTCAATGTGGAATTCTAAATATTTGCTGTCATACTGGTTTCCAATTGAGCAATAAACCCAATTTAAAATAGAAATTCAGTGTGGATTAAACATTTAAGGGCATTCAAATTAAACGTCTGATGGACAAACTGAAAACAAAAAATATCAAATGAGATACACTGCAGTCTTGTAGACTAGCATAGCAAATTAACAAAAAGTGGGAACCACTCTGCATAAGCTATAATACAACACACGGTAAAAGCAGAAGTACCAGCATCTGCCAATCAAAGTGTAAAATATGACATTCATAACCATATCTAAAAAGACACAATATGGTTATTTAAGCCAAAGTTAGGCTAGTATGTAGGACTTCACGCTTTGAGTCAGGGCACAGTCATTAATAGATGAGGATATGCCTGGACTTGCCCACAAACATAGCCAATATAAAGAGTGGAAGAGTAGAGCGGACATGGGAGTCTGGTTCGTGGGTGTAAGTAAGAACATCTGAAAGATGAACACTAACTAAACCAAACGCAGCATGATGTGGCCAAAAGGGCACAAAAAAAACGCAATTGCTCCTAACTGTGTGTTGCCGTGAGAGGGGGCAGCTATAAGGGATCAGAGCATTCCGAAGCTTCATTAAGGGTGGTTTTAGTCTTTTAAGGGACTGTCAAGGTTTAAACTCTACAACCCTTCTGAGCTCTAGGCTACTGTTAAAAAGGCCACATTCCATCGGCCTTGGGCATGACCTGCACATGAGCTAACAATACAGTTAAAAAGGCAAGAGCCAAGTGGATCAGAGGGAGGAACCGAGTGATATGCTGCGTTAAGCTTTGCAGGGTTGTTTCTTTCTGGTCTTTAGGTGTTGCATCAGATAAGGGTACACGGTTCAAAAAGAAGCAAAAAATCATTTGTGCAGTATGGCTTTTGGATTTTTTTCTACCAAGGCCCCCTGACCTGACCTTTGAAATGCAAACAAGCCTATAAAAATATAGTGTTGGACGAAGCCAGAAACACAACTCAAGCATTAAAACAGCTGGCAGGCCTACTTTAAAAGGGATAGTTTATCCAAAAATGAAAATTCATAGTTAACACTGTTCGCCCAGGACATGGATTAAAAGAGTATTGTCACGATACTGGAATTCAATACAAGTCAGTACTGAAATATTTACAACATCTACATTCCGCTTAGATTTGAGCGCTTTTAAACTCATTCTTAAACAGCGCTGATTTGCCATTGGCTTTATCTCAATATGCGCTCTTCAGCGGTCTTAAGCGTCATCATCAGCTGCTAAAGTTCAGTTCCAATACTCAAGACCGCAAGTACGGAGAACGGGTGAAACCTACCAGATGTGTTCTTGATATCGTGGAACGCAACGATGTTGACTCGAGCACTGATCTCGCTCTAGAAGTCCCAGAAGTCATTGCGACAGGAGGTGGGAAGTGCAGCATTTTATTTAGATTATCAAAGATAGAACTTATTTACCCCAGGAGCTTCCTTAAATGAAACGGTGAATATAAACATTACCATGAACATCTTAATAAAGGAATAAACACATTAAGGGTGCTTGTTTGCTAAAATTTGTAGTAAAATCAGTTTTATTTATATTCTGCAACTTATATTTGTAATGTTTTTATGCACAGTTAATATTTTGAAAAGGGGAAAAACAATAAATCATTGTATGAATGCTGTGATGTTTAAATAAATGTTCATTTAAAACTCTTGAGGGTCACGTGACCATCATGAAGAACGCAGCATCTCATTCCCCACAGGACGCGTTCTCTGTTCTTGTGGTCTCCAGAGTTCGTTCTTCCGGAGACACTTGGCAAGACCGGTCTCCGCAAGAACACAAGTCGGTTCTCTGTGTTCTTGAAACTGAGAAACAGCCATTGTGTTCACATGCTTAACAGAAATGATTGTGATTGGCTGTAAGGGTCATCAGTTCACCTAACTCATTGCAGCTTATACGCTGACATGCAAGCGATACGTTGAAGCAGCGACTGATCTTAATGGCTTTAAAGTGCTCCAGTGTCTCTGTATCTGTGGTTACACTCAGTAAACAGCGGTGAGTTTGGTGACCTGATGACCTTCATAGCCAGTCACAGTCATTTCTGTTTAGCACATGAACATAATGGCAAATCAGCTGTTTAAAATGCATTCAACATCGCTCAAATGTTAGGAAAAAACAGACGTTTTTAAAAATTCTGTACTGACTGGTATCGAATTTCAGTATTGTGACAATACTAGTTAGTACAAAGTTGTAAATAATGTTCGATATCTTACACAGACTAAATCCCTTTGTTTTTTTTAGATCACAGTGTTTCATCAAGAAACACAGGGACTGATTCAGCTAGTATGAATGAGTTTGTTTTTAATCTCAAAAATTGGTGACCATTGAATTACATAATACAAGAATCACAAGCTTAGCTAAAAATCTTCTTTAATGTTGTACTGAAGTTAAAAAAGTTCTTTAGGGGCCTAAGGGTGGGTAAGTTACCTGTAAAAGTTACATTTTTAGGGACCGAGCACCGAAACGGTGCGTAGGCCCTATTGGAATTGCTCTGTTTATTATTCTTCTTCTTCTTCTTCTTCTTCTTCTTCTTCTTCTTCTTCTTCTTCTTCCGCGGAATGAATCGCGGTTTTGAGGGGCTAAACATGCCCGAAAACTCACGAAACTTTGCACACGCCTCAGAAGTGGCGAAAATTTACGTTTGTTATGGGCTTCGGAAGTGGGCGTGGCAAAATGACTCGACAGCGCCACCTAGAAAAATTAAACGGACGAGCCCCCGATATACGAATCAAGCACATGCACGAAAATTGGCACACACCTCAAACATGCCAAAACATACGAAAAAGTCTCTTGGAGCCATATCTCAAACCCAACAGGAAGTCGGATATTTTTAACTTCCTGCGGCGAAAAAGTGGCGTTTTTGCCATTTCCAGGCGTTGTATTTTAACGAACTCCTCCTAGGGATTTTATCCGATCAACACCAAAATTGGGTTTTGTCATCTAAAGGCCTTGGCGATGTTAAATTGCGAAGCTTTAGAGTTTTCGTCGATGGGCGTGTCCGTGGCGGCCTCGCAAACTTTGACGATTCGCCACAAAAGAGGAAGTCGTTATAACTCAGGCATGCATTATCAGATCTGCCTCAAAATTCACACGCTTGATAAGAGTCCTGACCTGAACACGTTTACATGCCACTATCCAGATACAGTTACAGCGCCACCTGCTGGCCACAGGAAATGACATGATTTACGGAGTTATAAACTCCTCCCACAAATTTTATCGTATCAACACCAAAATTGAGTGGTGTTATCTGAAAGCTCTAGCGATGTTATATTGTGAAGATCTAGAGTTTTCGGAGAGGGGCGTGTCCGTGGCGGCATGACAAACCTCAACGCTTCGCCATGGAACAGGAAGTCCTCATAACTCAACCACACAAAGTCCGATCAGCCTGAAACTTCATATGGTTAATAAAAGTCCTTACCTGAACACATCCTCATAACAATAATGAAGTGGGCGTGGCAAAATGGCTCGACAGCGCCACCTATAAAAATTAAACGGACGAGCCCCTGATCTATGAATTACGCACATGCACGAAAATTGGCACACACCTCAAACATGCCAAAACATAGGAAAAAGTCTCTTGGAGCCATATCTCAAACCCAACAGGAAGTCGGATATTTTTAACTTCCTGCGGCAAATAAGTGGCATTTTTGCCATTTCCAGGCTTTGTATCTTAACGAACTCCTCCTAGGGATTTTATCCTATCGACACCAAAATTGGGTTTTGTCATCTAAAGGCCTTGGCGATGTTAAATTGCGAAGCTTTAGAGGTTTTGTCGATGGGCGTATCCGTGGCGGCCTCGCAAACTTTGACGATTCGCCACAAAACCGGAAGTCGTCATAACTCAGGCATGCATTATCCGATCTGCCTAAAAATTCACACATTTGATAACAGTCCGGACCTGAATACGTTTATATGCTGATATCCAGATAGAGTTATAGCGCCACCTGCTGGCCACAGGAAATGACATGTTTTACAATGTAATATACTCCTTCCGCAAACTTTATTATATCAGCACCAAATTTGAGTGATGTTATTTGAAAGCTCTAGTGATGATATACTGTAAAGATCTAGAGATTTTGCAGAAGGGCGTGTCCGTGGCGGCATGACAAACCTCAACGATTCGCCATGGAACAGGAAATGCTTATAACTCAACCACACAATGTCCGATCTGCCTGAAACTTCACAAGGTTGATCATATTCCTCTCGTGAACACATCCACATAACAATATTGAGTCTGTCATAGCGCCACCTGCTGGCAGAAGGTAGTTTGGCTTGTAACTCGGCCACACAATGTCCGTTCTGCCTGAAACTTCACATGGTTGATAAAAGTCCTCTCCTAAGCACATCCACATAACAATATTGAGTCAGTCATGGTGCCACCTGCTGGCAGAAGATAGTTTGGCTTATAACTCAGCCACACAAAGTCTGACCAGCCTAAAAATTTACATGGTTGATTAAAATCCTCTTCTGAAGACATCTACATGCCAATATTGAGTCACAGTCATAGCGCCACCTGCTGACAAGAGGAAGTTTGGCATGAATGTTCGATTTTCTCAGGTTCTTTATATATATCGGCTTAAATTATTATTGTTCGCTGTTCTCTGTCATCCTGAGGCCACTGGGCGGCGGTGAGCCTGGGTGCGAGGTCCCTATCATCGCTGCTTGCAGCTTTAATGTTGAACTATTCTTTTAGACAACACACAAATCGATGTAAAAAAAAAAACAAAGAATAAAAAAAACATTGGTTGACTGTTTAAATTCCATCAGCTTCACAATAATGGATTACTCCATTGCCATCACAATCAAACGAACAACAATGCAGCCACTCTGAGTGAGTCTTAGGAAAGTAAACACAGCAGACAAAAGCAATTTTACGGACTATAATTAATACCAACAGAAATGAAAACTACAATTTGTTTCCTGTCAAACTACTGTGAAGAAGCCTGTCTAAACAGACAGTCACACACATAATCAGGCCAACAAGCTGTAAACATCCACTTACACACTCTCACAGATCAATCCGTCTTTTATGTTCTCTTCAAAAGCAGTGAAGATTGAAAACGTTGCTAAACACCAGAGAATCAGAGATGTGTATTGTTTAGTATTGAACACATTGTTATTATCGAGAAAGTATTACTAAGTGAAAATAATGTGCTGGTGCTCGTCTTATTCTTAATGGCATGCCACAGAACTAAAAATATGAGGAGCAATAATGGTCCAGCCATCAGTTTATACGAAAAAGCATTCCTGGTATTTTATCTGTACTGAAACCGAAGTCAACACAGCATAGAATATGAGAGGCCATTCACATGGCGTCCCACAGGGCCTGTGCCTTGGCACTTTTCATTTCCGAGCTGTCCTCATCAATGCCACGTTTCATAAAAGAATTATAGCAGACAGAGCTAGCCATGATGACAATGCAAGGCAGGAGCAGAGTAAACACAGTTTAGCTTGACTGATGCTCGTCGCAAACATATTCCGCCAATCGTATCAGCACTAATATGGTCGTAAGAGCAGATAGTCTACTCATCCGTTTCCCCCACCCCTGATCCCTCTCTCAGTCCCTCTCGAGACCTGGACTCCATTAGAGCAATGCCTGGAGCAATGAGGAACAACACTTCCTGCTTGGAGAGAGAGCCTAATGCTGCAGTGGGGAGAGCGAGTAAGAGTCGTTCAGGGATGAACAAAGAGGAATGAAGACATAAAATATTCAGCTAGAATGGTCAAGGAGGGGGAAAGACTTAAATCCAGAAAATAGAAGCTGAACTATGCGTGTTGTTCTACTGCTATTAAAATGGGTGATCTGATAAGGCAGACTAAGGCAGACTGACCAAGCTGCCAGGAAATAAATAATCAAAAAAATGTTATGAATAAGTCCCCTCCAAAGTAAATGTACTGGCTGCAATTTAATACTCACTGTGTTGGTTTTACCAATAAATCCATGAGGTACATTTAATATTCGACAACTCTTATAATGCTTAAACAATGGGTGACCAATCCTCAGGGATACCATCCTTATGAGGTTAGCTACAACCCTAATGAAACAAGCCTGAACCAGCTAATGAAGGATTCACTTGAATCAGTAGCCAAGTGTGTGCTGAAGTTGAAATTTAAAGGCTGGCTCCAGTGCAGCCTTCGCACAATCGCATAGCCCTCGCCGTGGCGGATGCCGAGGCGCATCTCTCAAAAAAAATGTAACTACACATCACATTGATGCATAATGCAAGCTCTGTGATTGGTAGCTGTGACCAGTGTGGGCAGGAGCCATGTGAACCCGTTGGAATGTATGTTTACAAGTGTCGAGTCCCATGAAGTAGCTCTAGAACTGTTGTTTTGTGTTTATCTTTTGATTAATGTTGTTGTACGTCTGCCGGTTCCCGCCTCTGAATGAGTGTGTTTTAGCAACTTGTACATTAACGTAACATTCAGAAAAAAAAAAAAACACCCGTGAAGAAACTGAACACAGAAGAACATCTTCCAACGCGGAAGATGGGTGCAATGGGTCACACCGATCATTCAACGCAAAATGATAAATCAGCCTTAAATCTACAGGTAGGGTGCTAGTATGCGAGGGACGATAACCGTTTTCAAGGTTTACAGTGGTTTGTAAAAGTTTTCTTTTATATCGTTTCTAAGGTATATGAAATTTTTTTTTTTTTACATGTTTTTTTTACACAACTATTTTATTTAGTTTTTTTTTTTTTTAGAGCAATAGTACCTCCTTCAGAAAAGTAATCTCCAAATTAAACGCTACTGTTCCAAAATATTTTAAATGTTTTCTCAATATATAAAATAGTGTTTTCATTGGGGGGAAAAATTTGTTGCTTTTACCCAGACATTTAAAGAACTTATCTTGGAGCAATAATCACAATATCATGATACCGTGAAACCATGATATTTTTAACCAAGGTTATCATATATCAGAATCTTATACTGGCCTATACCTAGATGGTAGTCTCCCCAAAGCAGGGTTTTTTACCCCTTGGACACAAAGCAAAAAAATAGGGAAAGCTCTGGCTTTGACATGATGTAGCCATTGAGGCTGAACATTTTGGATGTTTCCTTTATTAAACACACCTAGTTTACAACCTCTTGTCTGAACTGCACAGGCTTGGTTGATGAACAAATATTACAGTTCACTCATGTCAGTACTTGTTTTTTGACCACCACTGCTGTAACAAATGCAGTGATTCACAGCATGTATATCAGAAACAGTCAGGTCACTGCTCTGAGATTAAAATATCACTGTGGTCAGCAAGGGTTTGCATGCAAAGCATGCTGGATTACGCTGGATTAATATAGCACTCACTATATCTTTATATTTCCAGGATAGCTGGCACTTCAGGCAAGATGAAATACAGTTAACCTCATGCACGCACAAAAAGCGACTATCACAACCATAAAGCCCCTGACCTAGATCCTAGCACTGCCTGGTTTCACTGTCAAAATCCATTACTGGCTTGTTTAACCAAAGCAAGTATCATCCTCCTTGGAATATCTTTAAAAAAGAAAATAAAAACCTTTTTTATTTCAAAATCTTGCTTGTAGTAGAGAGGGCGAACAGGGGATTTCTCATTGAAGCCTGATTGTGATCATAACCAATCTGTAGGAAAGCTTCCTCTCTCTTACTCTTGAAAAACACACACATGCTTCTCTTAGCCTGAAACTTAGAACAGAGGTCTGCTCAAGCAAGTGAGAAGGAAAAGCGAGGGTGTATGTGTGCCAGAAAGGGAGGGTGAGGGAGCAAAAGCAAAATAACAAAACAGAGAAAAACAAATGATCTGTTTAGAGGGAAAACTAGAGTGGCAAGAAATAGTTGAGGTTAGCTGCTGTATCTCTTCTCCAACACCACAACCTTCTCACGATAAAGGCTCTAAATATTTCTCATCAGGGTGCCGCGCATGATGACAGCTAATAATTCCTCACACCAGCAGGCATGGTGGCAGGTTTGACAGCGATAGGGGCTCCCTCTATTCAACCGCACACCAACACAGCAGTCCAGGCCAACCTCTACAATCCACACAACCTACTGCAGTCATTACCAAGACTGATGACCTTCATTCAACTCTACCCTTATGGAGTCACTCTTCAAACAAGCTTTCACTCTTACCTATTCTTCCTACCTTCTGGAACAATTGACAACAGGCCAAAAAACTCTGGCAAGACCACGGCTGGATGCTATAGCAGGTGTTTTAAGATTTTTGTGTGGCTCTCCTCAGAGATAATGAAGAGATACATGAAACCTTTGTCTAAGTCTGCTGGACAAGTGCCATTATAGTGAATGAAACAAGGTTGCTAGTTTGCTGTGCTGTACAGTTCGTTACCAATTTTGCTGCTGTTGCTGTTTATTCTATCTCCACTGCTATATTCAACTTTTACAGTGTGTTAAAAATTGAACTGAATCCATTCAAACAAAGTGATCAAGATCACAAGTTGACAGCAATAAACTGTAATTGATATCTTAAATCACCAGCTCTCAATTAAAACATAATATTCACCCATTTGTGTCATTTCTGGCAATGTGAATATCCCCTTAAGGCTAGGAGTGATCAGTCTGCAGAATCTTTATCAAACACAAACACCTGAACCAGCTAATCAAGCTCTTACGTGAATCTTCCAGTGCTGAAGCTAAATGTAAAGGATGGTGTGTCCCCCAAGTGTAGCAATGGATACCCCTGGACTACTGTTGTCACAAGCAATGAAATTTTAAAAAGGTGACAATTCCAGCATTTCCTGTCTGCTTTTTGAGTGCCGTTCAGTGGATTTTTAAACACCTCTGATTGTCCAGTGTGTTCACAAGCTCAACAAATATGACTGTGATTATCTACACTGATCATTTACAAGTGCTTTACACAGATAAGGTGATGATTATCAATTCATTACAGTCATATCTGTTGAGTATGTGACACAATAGTCAATCAGCAGTGTTTAAAAACCTGCTCAAGAGTGCTCAAATGTTAGCAGGCAACAGACATTTTTAAAAATTTCTATACCGAACGATCCCAAAGATGGTACTTTGACAACTCTAAGCTGAACTAGCATCAACAAACAATCAATGAAGGGACTTTTTAGGAGCTGTTTTTAATAGTAACACTAGTCAGATGCTATGCATTCAAACATTATAATGTGTACAGACACACCCTCAACACTCACATAAACAGATGTAAATGTACACACGATTTCCACACAAAGAGGCAATTATAATTAAACATTGCCACCTTCCTTTAGGGCCGAACACTCCCTTCCCAGCTGCCAATATATTCCACTAACAGTAGAGATTTACAGACTAATTGGCTAGTTAATTGCTCTAAGGTACAGGTGTTGGGAACTGGAGGAACAAAGAGTGTCGGCCAAGCCTTGAAAATCCTCTCAAACCACAAGCCAAACTTAAGGGCATCTAGATTTGTTAAAAAAAATAGCTATTAACATCTAAACAAATAAACAGAGTTATTTTGAAGTTTAGGTGCTCTGAATCAGGCTCAGGCATGGTTCAGTTGGCCAGGCCTTAATCAATCTTAGGGTGCTTTCACACCTGTGAATCGATTCAGTTTTTCCGAAACAGAGATTACAATTGTTACATTGTTGCTCTTTGCTCTTGGAGCGGTTGGATTTCACACTGCAAAGTTTCTAATCGGACCAAAAGAGCTAAAACAAGTCACGTGCGAGTAAACTCTCCTTACATTGGTCAAAGTGTCAGGGTTTATTTTGCAGCGTCCCGCTAAGCTGTCAGGAGAGGTGATGGTTTAGTGGTGATTGACAGGGTGCGCGCGCGCGCGCGCGTGTCTGAGGAGAGATGCGGTGGGGAGGGGTGAGAAGGGTGCGCGACGATGCCTATTTGAGGACCTGGAGGGAGACGCGAGATTACTGGGAGATCATCACTCGTTTGCGGGCATTCGGAGACTCGGGAAACTTCCCACCCCACTCATAATTCTCTCTTCATATAGCCGTAAGCCTATTACATATCCATAAAACACTGTGATATAACCGCGCTTGGATCGGATCGCTTTCTCACTACAATCGAACCGCTCCAGGGTTCGTCTCAATTAAGCCGAGACCACCTCATTCAAGCGATCTCGGAGCGATTACTTTGGCGCGGAACAGAGCCCTGTTCACATATGCCAAACGAACCACGCTAACTGGGCAAACGAGATACGTTCCGAAACAAAAGTGTAGGTGTGAAAGCACCCTTACTTTTCAATGAACACAAACTGTCATACAAACGAATCGGGGGAGAATGGAAGGGGCAAGCATGCTTCGGAACGGTTAAAGGCAACTGTACCTAGTGAGAGTACGCCCTTACCTTAACTAATGAATTTCCATAACTTCTCTAGTTGTTAATGATTACTGTATATTAATTCAAAGAATAATTCAAATAGTAAAAGTCAAAAAATGTATAGCAAAAAGGACAATTTGCTAATTTCTGCCAGTCTTAAGACTCCATGATTTCTTGCATTATAAGGTATTAAGTTCCATGACTCATCACTTTTCCAGACCTTTAATCATCCTGATATTTCTGGGAGGGTTGTAACTGTGGGAACCCTGTGTGTTTATGTGCAATGTTATATTTTAAGTGTTTAAAGCAAGCATGTGTTATATGTAAATAGCATAACCTATGGGAGACCAGCACAGAAGGGTTACTCTCTTTCAAACAGATGGTACTTGCACACATACGCTACACTTATAAATGTACCATCTGCTCTTGCAATGATAGAGCGTGTCAAAGTCTCTAACACACACATGCACACATACTTGCTTATTTAACCTGTCTGGTCCTTTCAAATAAAATTACAACATTAAAATATCTTGTTTTTAGGTAGGCAAGAAATATGCTATTGCACTGCTGGATTATGACGCTAGTTAAAAGAAATGACAAGACCCGCTGTGTGCATGCTTTGAGTGGGAAATCCTACATTTCTATGGTTACATTCACACAGTTGGTCTTTGGGATTTACAACTGTATTTAATCACAGGTGTTACCCGTGAGTGCTTTGAAGAGCAAAGCAAAAAATATCTGCATGAATGAATAACTAATGCCACTTCTATTTTTATGATAGTCATGAAAAGTGCCTGGAACCATAATGGCAGTGACTTACCCCTACCCCTCGTTTTGCACGTTCATATGAAGAGGTAGAGGTGTCCCAATTCTACTTAGCTTGAAGATGCTGCTAATAATGTCTGAGGCTCAGACACACTCTCGCAGTTCAAAAGTAGATTGAAGGCCTATCTTTTATAAACCGCAGCTACGCTAATCATTCTCTTTCTTCTCTTTTCCACCTGGGGATACTCATCCCAAGGCCCTCAGACTATGCAGCACCACTGATTCGATCCAAGACCAGCGACGAGATGATCGCAAGGTTTTCATAATCCTGGACCAGGTCGTATCCTGAGCAGCTGCTGTGGTGGTCATGGAGGAGTGGAGAGTATGAGACTGATTCCTGTGACGCTCCAAGGACAGACGAGGTCCAGCATTCTTGTTTGGCCATAGGAGAAATGGTCATGCCCAACTGAGCCAGGTTTCTCTAGAGTTTTTTTAATTCTTCACTTTCGCCAATTGGTAAAGTTTTTTCCTCGCCGCTGTCGCCACTGGCTTGCATGGTTCGGCATCTTGTAGAGCTGCGCATTGATGGATTTGCTTTTCAGTGTTTGGAGTCTCAGTAGTGATTATTAAACCACACTGAACTGAGCTAAACTGAACTGAACTTAAACACTGAAAACTGAACTACAGAGTTTCAATTTACTATAATCTTCTATGTGAAGCTGCTTTGACAATCAACATTGTAAAAGCGCTATACAAATATAGGTGAATTGAACTGAATTGAAGATGTAGGACTAAGGGGAAGGGCTAGACAGCCCTTGAAACAAAGATTTTTCAAAAACACACTCGAAACCAAGGGGTGCAAAAATTTTCCCTAAAATACACCATCTACAAAGGCAGGTGACGTGTGCAGTTGTTGTAGAGGTGTCCTATTTCTTAGGGGTAAAATTTGAAGTCCTTCCCATTTAAATCCTGTTTCAAGGGCCAAGAGGGTAGGGTTAAAATAGAATAGGGATTGAGCCCAAATAATAAACATGCCAAATGGATTGCCATTAATTTATTAAAACAAGTAAAATTTATGATTTATTTGTCGAACATCTCATCTCAGTTGGGGTATCATCTCACATACTATACTACAAATCCCAGCAGCTTTGGTTGGCAACAAAAACTGGACCAAAAAAACTGGATGAAAACTTTGATGTGAAATACTGCTTTTAAAAAAAAAGTCAACATTTGAAATGGATCAAATATGTTTTTCAAAATTGTCCTAGAGTGGCACAGTGGTTAGCACTGTCACCTCACAGCAAGGTCACTGGTTTCTGGTTTCCACTCGTTTCTGTGTGGAGTTTGCATGAGATATAAGAGAATAAGTATAACAAACTAATTTGGCCATGGTGTATGGGTGTCTGTGAATGAGTGTGGATGGGTGTTTCCCAATACTGGGTTGTGGCTGGAAGGGTGTCCGCTGTGTAAAACTTACATAGTTGATGTCTGACCTCTGAAATAGAGACTAAGCTGAAGGAAAATGAATGAATGTACAGTATGAATCAAAGAAATTGTCCTAAGGCAAGAATAGGCTTTATTTAATAGTTTTAGGACAACTTTGATGAAAGATTTTGAAACCGCTTTAAATGTTGACAACTGTATCTATGTACATGTTGTTTCCCTGACTGCCTTGACCCTCCCTTTTAAAGCACATAATCAACCTCATTTCCATGCCAGACTGTTGATTCGTACTTCCTGTCAGTTGGCAGTTCTGCTGATAACCCGACAGAGAAGCCTCAATACTGTAATTTACATTTTAATGACATTGTAATAAACCTATAAACTTTAATCTCTACACAACTGACATGAGCCAACAAGATAGAGAGAAAGAGAGAAGACCATACCGAAAAACAACAATGAACTGGCAGGGAGTTAACAGGGCTTGGTAGCAGCAGCGGTTCACTAATAGGGCATGTTCACTTTAAGAGTGTTGTAAAAGTCTCATATTTGCCCAGACATGCTGCTCGCTCCTGGAGCAATAGAGGATGATGGTGCACTTTCCCCTTCTGTTTAATTACACAGTGGAAAACATGGGCCGGAAGTTCTTGACGAGAAAGAGAGGACAAGAACTGGGCATTTATGACAACAGACAACTGAAAACAGATGATCAGGGTGAAAGTAAAAGGGAGAGAGAAGGAAACCAAATGCTAAGCGAGCACAAGACATCTGACTCGCTCTCTAGAGAGTGAGAACAAACTATGAAAACACCTGAACTTGCCACGGTGTCAATTAGAGATAACTTTTTTTAACTTGTTGCCACAGTAACTAGGTTCCTGCAGCACTGGCAGATGGCTGTGGGCATTTTTTTTCTGCTCGTTTCCTTCAAAGAGGGCAGCTTAAAAAAAAAAAAACCAAAGAATCAATTTTTTTTTTGCCCTTTTAAAGGATTAGCTTACTCAGAAATAAAAACTATATCCCAATGTTGTTCTCAGTTTTTCTATATGACTGGTTTTAGTCTGCAAATGAAAAGTACAGAAACATTTTCTTGTCACTTTTTCTGGCTACAAAGGCTTGCTGGATCCAAATGAACCAATACTGAATCAGTAATGGCTTAGCTTCTATGTTCAAGTCTGCAATCAAAGTAGCCAGCACATACACAGTTTTTATTGTAATGTGGTTAGCGTTGCACACATTCTTTTAAAAGAGCAGTTAGTTATACTTTCTTCTCACAAATAGTAACCGAGTTAGTAACTGATGACGCTACAGCCACATTATCCTGCAGCCCATGACTGGTTACTCGCTGAAGGTAAGCAGGGCTGAGCCTGGTTAGTCCTGGATGTGAGACCACATTGAAAAACTAGGTTTCTATTGGAAGTGGTGTTAGTGAGGCCAGCAGGGGTGCGCTACCTGTGCTCTGTGTGAGTCCTAATGCCCCAATATAGTGAGGGGGACACTACGGTAGGATGAGTCGTTAAACCAGTGTCCTGACTTTCTGTGGTCCTTAAAAATCCCACAGCACTTCTCGTAAAGAGTAAGGGAGTAACCTTGGTGTCCTGGCCAAATTCCCTCCATCGGCTCTTACCCATCATGGCCTCCCAATCATCCTCATCCACCGAATTGGCTCTATTACCGTCTCTCCACTCCACCAATAGCTGGCGTGTGGTGAGCACACTGGCGGCGTTGTCCTCTGGCTGCTGTCGCATCATCTAAGTGGATGCTGCACACTGGTGGTGAAGTGGAGAGAAAGAGAGGTTCTATGGCTGAGAGAGACACTGCTCACAAACCACGTCAGGGTTCTCAATTATAGTAATGCACATTTTATTGTTAGCAACGGCAATGGTGTTGTAACGCAGGAAATAATTTGGTTACTGATTACTGAAAAAAGTATGGCCGCTTATTTATAGTTCCGTTATTCCCATCACTGATGGTGATGTACATGAAATTCATGTACAAGATTGGATAGGGGAAGACTTGCATTAAATGAGAGTTTACGGCACAAAATTATCAGCTAAAATTTAATCTGAAATAGGAAAAAAAACTGTAAAAATAGCTTACGCTCTTTGGAGAGTAAAAACAACTTGTCTGTAATCTAGTGTAACTTCTCTTCAGTCTCTTTAAAAGTTTACATGACTGTTTTCTCAAATGAATTGCTCAAAGTAACGGCTAATTGTCAAAATAGAGACAGAGAGAGAGATCACACAAACAGGAGAGGGAGTATGTATATGTTTTTCTTGCTCGGTCAGACTCGCCTCTGCCTTTGGCAGATGCGAAAACAGCCCCAAGGCAGCCAGAGGTTGGAGGGTTTTGTGCTTGCTCATCCATTTTAAATGGGCATTCAGACGGGGAATGCCATTAGCCCCATCCCGCCTGCACTGACTCAGCCATGGGCAGCAGTAACCTCAGAGTCCTCAGAAGAGCAGCTGTCCAGCCTTACTACTAATATGCAGAACCTGTCTGTTATACCTGAGAAACAAATTACAACTCTAACACAATTTTTTTGCAAACAGGATTGCAATGTGTTTGTTTAGGCCAGAGAGATAATGCATTAGCATTCCCAGAAATTTCACAGGCATTTTCTCAGAACCCTACTAAAATATGTACAGTCAATCACATGAGCTTAAAGCACTGGTAAACACTATGCAGATTTAAAAAAAATGTTTTAAACTACAGGAATGTAAAAAGTTGAACAGAAAAAAATTACATTGTTTTCAACTGCAACATTTCTCCAAGAATTCAATGTAAAGCATGAAACCAAACCCAATTGGTCTTACAGGGTTAACTGCTTAGGGAAAAAAAAAAAAAAAATATATATATATATATATATATATATATATATATATATATATATATATATATATATATATATATATATATTATGAATGTTTTACTGCTTGATCAATATGAGCATTACTTTTACAATATCTAGAAAGGAAAATTTAATCCATCTTCATTTTGGATATTTCAAAAACTGGAAATCTCAAAGATTGGACTGATGTGATCTGGAGTAAAGTTATTAATTATCTATTCCTTTAAATAAATCAGATGAACTGAATAAGTCCAACTGAACACACTGTGATCCTGAGTTGACTATGTCTTGTCCCATCTAGACCAAAAAGCTGCTTGAGGACACACGGAACAAACGACAGCAGACAGAAACAAAAACATATGTTCTGCGCCTGCAAGTGAGGATGTATCTCTCCACCCCTGCAGGTGACAGTATTGGTATAACCATTCAAAGGGAAACCAGACCCAGTGCTGCACACATACACACCACAAACAAAAAGGCTGCATCTGAAACTGCATACTTCTATACTATACAGTATATATATCAGTATGCAAGCTGAGTAGTATGTCCAAATTCATGGAATTCGAAAATGTGTATGCGAGAAGTACCTAGATGACCTACTAATTCTGGCGAGATTCTAAAGTGCACATCCCATGCAAACTCCCGCTAATCTCACGTAGCCAGACCTTACACAGCAGAAGGTCTGGGAGCTTTGAAACTTTGAATGGGCTAGGACAGCCCACTATGTTAACTGACAGGTTAACCGACCAATCATCAACAGTCTGAGATGAATGTCTTTAAAAGTATACAACAACGGCGCATCAATATTATAAATGATCTCCCAGCAAAACATGTAGGAAATCGGATGGACATGTATGTAGACTAGAGGTAAATTTCCGAATAAATCACGGAAGTGGTCGGTAACGGGTTTAATTCGGGACGGGAGCAGGCTGTCTAGCAATATCGCTCCCGACTCTTGAGCGACCGCGCGTATGTATGTGTGTAAATGAAATAGCGCGATGCTGTGTTTAGCTTGTTTGCTGCTGTGTGTGTGTGTGTGTGTGTGTGTGTGTGTGTGTGTGTGTGTGTGTGTGTGTGTGTTGTGTGTGTGTGTGTGAATGAGAGAGAGAGTGCTTTGTCTGTGTGTGTGTGTGTGTGTGTGTGAATGAGATAGAGAGCTTTGTCTGTGTGTGTGTGTTAGTGCGCGAATAAGAGAGAGAGAGCTTTGTCTGTGTGTGTGTGCTTGGTGCTGTGTGTGTGTGTGTGTGTGTGTGTGTTTATACATACAGCTTGTTATAGGCTGTCTGGACTGTATAGTTTGGTGATTTTCGGTTTTGTTCTCCACCCCGCTCTTTAGCGGGATCGGGCGCGGCGGGTAGAAAATGGGGCGGGTCGTGCAGCGGGACAACAAATGCTTATTATAGGCGGGAGCGGTCGGGTTCGGGCTAAAACCTGGCGGGTTCGAGCAGTAGCGGGATTCAAAATTTAGTCCAGCGCAGATCTCTAATGTAGACTTAATTCTGAGATTCGTTCATTATTTTGGTGACATATTTCTAAATAAAGTTCTGACAGACTGAGATGATAGAGGTTTTTAAATTCTATCAAAGCAATAATAGACAGGTGTGGAGGCAGTACATCACTGATTCAATGTCTTTGAAAGCTCTACGTTTATTACATTGTCATCAAAATAAATGTTCCAGATTTTTTATCCTTGTTTTCCTTTTTATACATGTTTTCAGGCAGGCTGATAAAGAATCCTGCACTCTCGACTCCCGAAAATCCTGTATATTTAAATCAGAAGACGACTGAGGATCTGCAAAAGTTTTCCAGAAAAGTGTGCCATATGCATCAGACGTTCAGCAAAAGGTCTGTGGGTGGTGCTTGACGTTACATTTGATACTAAACTCCCACAGACGTGAGCCTGACAAGAGGGGGTGTGTGGAATACACTAAACAAACTTGCCTGGCAGCTGCTTACCAAAAGAGTGACATTGCCTAAGCTCTCAGCCTCTAAAAATCAGACTCAAAAAAAGTATTTGCTCTTCACAACTTCCCTTAGCAAGCAGAGCCTTGTTGGATGTCTCTTCGGTAAAGGAGTCACAAGTGTGTGCATGACCGTCAGGTGTCAAAATTCAACTCGAGATACTCTGCAGAAACTAAATCACCCCACCATCCCTCTGGAGATAGTAGACTATCACCACCCGATTCACCGCAGGGACACGGCCACATGTCTCCAATGTTCTGTTCCAGTCCCAAACAGCATGAAAGCAGTTGGAGGCAACTAGCTGTACGCGAGGAGGCCTCGCACATTCACAGCACAGTGGTACCCTCTGCCAACAGTGCAGCCAAGCAGAAGAACAAACAGCAGCTTGAAGGGCTATGGAGGCTGAAAGTGTTAGCGCGGGCTCCGCTGGCCAGATTGTGCAGAGACCTCAGAAGCATCTGTCAGACTAGTTCCACAAGAAAGACTCAAACACACGCATGTGTATGTTTGAAAGGCGAATTAAACCATTTAGCTTGGGTTAATCGGAGGGTGTTTAGAGGGCATCCTGTTTGAATTTGCTCCTGATCTTCTCCTCCGCTCTCATCTCCACTCCCTCCCGATGTGCATTTTTCGCAACCTCATGACTGGCACAGGCTATCACTGCCGCCACTTTTCCCAGGCCCTTTTTCAAGACTCGAGTACAACCACACCTCCTGCAACTTTACAACCAGTCTCCATTCAATGTGAAGCTGTGGCACTGTGACATCTGCTCTCTGCATGGAAAAACTCCCGCTATTCTCAGCACTTTGAGCTGTAGTGCACTGAGAGAGCAATGTGCCTTAGCAAGAATCGCCTTTGTCGGTTGTGAGAATGGAACAAGTGGCTACAAGAGATTAAGGAACAACAAATCTACTCATTTCCATAGTCAAGTGTTTTGTGAAGTGACAAACTCTTCTGTATTTGTTTGTACCTGCTGACTCTTTATCAGCATGCTAAAATACAAGTGATCAGCAGGTTAAATGGACCTGAGAAACTCTGAATAATTGGGACAGAAGCTGATGGGCCCACGGTAATTATATACACAAGTCGACAATAGCAATCATTCAACAGAAAAATTGTCTGCATCCCAATCATCACAACTGCAGAAGACCCATTGGAACCTGCACCCAAGATTCTCACAGAAAAACAGTCAAGTTTGGTGAATGAAAAATCATGGTTTGGTGTTACATTCAGTATGGGGGAGTGCGACAGATACGCAGAGTAGATGGCAACAACAACAGCCTGAGTTATCAAGACATTTGAGCTGCCCATTACATTATAAACCACAGGAGAGGGCAAATTTTTCAGCAGGAAAGCGCTCCTCATTCTGTCTCCATATTAAAGTCCCTGAAAGCAAAGAAGGTCAAGGTGTCCAGGATTGGCCAGCCCAGTCACCAGTTACGAACATTGTTGAGCATGTCTAGGGTAAGATAAAGGAGAAGGCATTAAATATGAATACAAAGAATCTTAATGAACTCTGGGAGTCCTGCAAGAAGGCTTTCTTTGCCATTCCAGGTGACTTTATTAATAAGTTATTTGAGTCATTGCAGAGATGTATGGATGCAGTCCTCCAAGCTAATGGGAGTCGTGCACAATATTAATGCTTTTTCCACTGCACCATGACTTTGTATTCTATACTGTACATTATTTCTTGTAAGGGGCAAGACTTTTGTTTAAGCAAAGTCAGACCTTATAGTCCTAATTAAAAAAAAAACAAAAAAAAATCATGTCATGATCATATTTTATTTTGGTAAAATAAACGTTGTCTAGAGGCCTTTGCCTTGCCGGGTGGTTTCTAAATAAATATAATATAATATTTATATAATATTATTTATTTAAATAATTCTAATTTCAGTATATTCAATCTGTTGCTTCTAATTACTGATAAAATATAATTGTTTTAATTTATTTGACATTAATTTACTGCTTGTAATTATTTCCCTTTATTACTGACTGGATTGTGCAAGCTATTGCTTATTTCTAATTTCGCTTTACATTTTAACATGTTATTTAACGTAAACTTTTCAACATTGTGCGTATTACTTGTATTGCTTCTTCACCAAAAGCAATAGTTTTAATTAAATGACTCCACTTTGCAGTAGTTTAAATTTACATTTTTTAAATTAATTTTCTTTTGATTCGTTTACTAATTAATTTTAATTCTAAGTTCTCACATTTATTGTTCCTTAACACTGTTTAAAATAATTTTGTTACACATTTCCATTTCTGTTTTTTTGTTTTCACCCAGCACCAGAAAAATCTCACTTAATGTTATGCCCTTGCAACAACTAAACAGATAACATTATTTTATTAACACAGTCTTTATTGATTTTATAATAATAATAATAATAATAATAATAATAATAATAATAATAATAATAATAATAAACATACATAAATACATAAGTCCATGTACTTACACAAATAATATAAAGGTAAATCATATAACAACAATAGTATATCAATAGCAGGTAATACAAGTTTTGTATCAGATTTGTATTCGCTTCCTTCAGGCATCCTACAAATATACTACATTTTAAAAACCTTTTTAGGTTTTCTCTTGACTATACACAAGTTAATTTTCTAAAACCAAACAAGACAATTCCCGCAACCATCGTCCAAAATGTGGGCTTTCTGTATTTTTCCAAAAACTAGCTATTATAAGTTTTGCATGTTATAACCAGAAAGTTAAAAATTTTTATCTGAACCAGAAAAAAAAAAAACTGTTATTAAAAGGACTAAAAGTTTTAGTTTTTTGGGTATAGCCTGTTTTAATACCACATATAAAAAGTTTAGAATTTTCTAGCAAAAATGTTCAACCGAAGAACACTTCCACTAACAACAACACAGAGGTCCCATATCCTTATTGCATTTTACGCATTGATCAGGAAAGTAAGATTAAATTTACTATTAGTTTATGATGTTCACATAAAAAAATAAATAATCTGCATGTCAACTTTTGATCACCCTATTATCTTCTTCCCTACCAAGCAATCTAATTCAATTGTTAACCAGCATTGAACCTTGTTTTCCTCTCCCTCAGCCCACCTGACATCAACTGACCAACAAATACAATCTGTTGACCGATCATGCAGAGTTTTTTTACCTTGGAGATTTATCTGACCGCTACATAAGCATTTAACACAAGCTTTGACAACAGATGCAAAAAAAAGGGGGGGGAGGAAGGCTTGACAGGTCTTAGATTTTCCTGCAAGATAGCGTAAATTACACGCAGGCAGGCAGGCATGCTGACCAAACGACCTTCAGCAGGGTTAAATCATAATGCCCAGTACACAAGAGAGGACTTCGATAAAAATCTACTCTCAGACAAGGGGAAGAGAGAGAAAGGAATAAACGAATTAGGCCAGATAACCCGGCGCTCTGACTGCACTTTGCGAGCAAACGCTATGCCTGAAAAGGCTGGAGAAAGTGAGCAGCGGAGCCCTAAGTGCACTTTCATCCATTACTGTGGCCAGCGGCACAAATGAGGAACTTTAGAGAAACGCCACAACAGTAATGTGAAGGTTAAAGGAAATGGACAAAACATAGACTCTCACGGAGAGGAATGTCGCCGAACCGAATCTTTTTCAAGTATAGCAGTAATAATGTACAGTTCGATATATGTCGAGTCAGAAATTGTCAAATTTTCTCGTGTACGGTTTTTCGAGTACAGAAAAACCACGAGCTTGAGTTGGGCAACTACTTTGAGCTCAAGTTTTAAAAGAGCATCAGATCAATAGGCTACAACGGATGAAAAACTGAAAAAGACTGCAACAAGAAGTGAAAGAAAGGCATTTTCTTTTAGTGTTTTTATTCAATACATTATTTATGCACCAGCTGACTCTCTCATAGCCTTAAGTTTTCTATGAAAAAAAAAAAAAAAACATATTATATACTAGGAGTGTGCAATATTGATAATTAGCCATCATTGCAAGTCAAGACAGGTTATTGATTCAGAATTATTTGTTGGATGATGATTCAACTAGGGATGCAGCGATCCCGATACTTTGATAAGATATTGGTTCGATACTGCATATTTTAATAAACTGCAATGAATCTGTTCATAACGAATGCTCAAACAATGTTAACTTACAGCAAGCATCATGTTGTTAGTTAGATTGTGCTGTCTTTCATATACAAAAGGCCTATAAGTCTATTTTTACCAAAGGCAAATTATTTAAGTTTATCACCAGAACTATAGAAACTGTATTATGTTCAAAAAAATGTATAAAATTGAACAGTATCGGGATCAGATCTATATCAGTCGATACTTAGAATTTTGGTATTGGGATCGGATCCAAAGAAATGGTATCGGTGCATCCCTAGATCCAATCAAAACAAAAGTGGTTGGATTTGAAATATTTTCACAGGTGAAACAATAAAACAAAACAAAGACAATATTATGCTTAAAAAAAGAATTCCTTCAGAATAAATAAAACTAATTATATTATGTAAGCCGGTGTTTCCCGACCATGTTCCTGGAGGAACACCAGCTCTGCACAATTTCCATAGATGCATGATCCCAATTTGCATACTATCTAGGGCTGTGCAATTAATCGAAAATCCGATTTCGATTTTAGCTTCAAATGATTATGAGAAACCATAAATCGAGATAAACGATTATTGCACCATATACCGCCCCCTTTCCAGATGTAAAAATTTGTTGCACTTAAAAAACGCGAAAGACCGCGTGCCTATGTCTAGTCGGAAGCATGCGGTCAGCATTCAGTCTCATTCGCACACTGAGACGAGCAGAGCGCACATATCTAAAGTCATTAACGCGAGCGCTTTAATGGTCAAATAGGTGTCAAAACGCGGTGTGATTATTTATATTAACCCTCATCTGTGTAATAAACAAATGAGTTGAGAATCAAAAGACACGTGTAAGAGAAACCATTAAAGTGACTGCGCGAAATATTCCTGCTGCCGCCTGTTTTTATCATTAATCATTAAGATACATTAATTAAAGTATTTTAAATAATAATGTTAATAATTAAAAATAATAGATGACATGAATATACATTTGACCACCCCTACAACGGTTCATACCATTGTGAATGCATAATCGGGCCAATTAGTCAATACTTGAAAACAATTATTTAACAGTGTAAAAGCTGCAAAACTACAGCACTGATAGACATTGTAAGTGTACACAAGACAATTTTGAGTTTGTTTCTACATAGTGCCTAAAAGTAGTCAAATTAGATGCATAGTTTGTATAGTTTATGAAGTTAAGTGAAGGTTTATTATTTGCATGTGTCTGTGACTGTGTAAGTATTTCAAGTTTAATTTAAGCCATTTAGGCACAATAAATTAAAATAACGTTTGTAGCTTAAAGATTAAGTGCACAGTAAATTATTATTTACCCAATGAAAACAATACAGAGTTGTTGTTATTATTTTTATTATTCAATGATCAATCGATCTGTTTTTGAGTACTGTTCAACAACCCAGAAAATCATTGTTTATTTGAATGTTTCTGTATTTAACTTTGCTTGTGATTTTAAAAACTTGCTTATTTTTTATGCAGATATGCTCCCCTACAGCAATCAATCCCAAATCGATCCAACATTATAAATTCTTTACAAGCTATTAAAGCCATCTGGTGAAATTGCATTTATATCACCTAATTAACTTAGTTAAGCCTTTAAATGTCACTTTATTTAAACTTAGTGTCATTTAAAGGCTTAACTAGGTTAATTAGGTTAAGTGGGCAGGTTAGGGTAATTAGACAAGTCACTGTATAACGATAGTTTGTTTTGTAGACTATCGAAAAATATATAGCTTAAAGGGGCTAATAATTTTGACTTTAAAATGGTTTTTAAAAAATTAAAAAGTGCTTTTATACCAAACGAAATAAAACAAATAAGACTTTCTCAAGAAGAAAAAATACTATCAGACATACTGTGAAAATTTCCTTGCTCTGTTAAACATCATTTGGGAAATTAAAAAAAAAAAAAAACAATTGAAAGGGAGGTAATAATTCTGATTTTAACTGCAGTAAATGAAAATATTGCAAGGTCAGTTTTTTCAATAACCTACAGCCCTATTTCACAACAATTAAACAATTTGTTTATTTTTTAACTATTTAAATTAGCTGGAAAAAGCACTGTTTTTAACCATGTTTCAATTTCAACTTAACCACAAGAAAAAAATTGTTTCACTATTTCAATTACTACTACTTTATCATCAAGTAACAGCAAACCTCGTCTCAACAACCCATAGCTTTGACATATCACTCCAGTCCACAGAGCAAACTGTGTGGGACGAGTTACGCTTCGAGATTTAATACTTCAGATTAAGGGCTTTGAAGAAATGAATGATGTCTGCATTTAGAAAGCACTGCTAAATCGGCCTCACTTGATATCTAGACATCTCTTTGAGCTAAATGCCCATATATCCCCTATGAGCTTGTTCAATTTATCCGCTCAAACGCTCTATGAATATAGCAGCAGACCCCATCTTGATTAACAATTCTCCTCCTCCACATACTCTAATAAGCTTCTTTTTGCTTGTCAGGCGAAGTGTAATTGCTCTATTCAACATCCCGCCATTTAAAAAAGCTCTGGTGGTCTGAAAAGACTTCCACAGACTCCCGTCATAAAGCTACTGTATTAGAGGAAGGAGAGCTGACATTGGCTTTTCCCGCATGTTTACTTTCCAGTATGTGTACAAGGACGTATGGTTTTATACAGGTTTACAATCTTGAATGTCTCGTCTGTCATTTATATTTTTGCTTTGTAGTTAAATCCTTGATTGGTTTTTACTGAGGAACAGCGTCTGTGATAAAAAGGGCAAATAAAAGGAATCAGACAGCAGACGTTAACCCTCAACCTACACAGCCGCCTCTGTAGGAGACTTTTGATGTGTTGCTCTAAAAAAAATAACAGCATTCTTATCCTGTCTTTTAAGAGAACTTGTTTAAACCAAATTCATACACATCTAAATTCTTCACATGTATATATATATATATATATATATATATATATATATATATATATATATATATATATATATATATATATATATATATATATTTATATATTATCTTTGCCCTAATGACAGTAAATAATATTTTACTAGATATTTTTCAAGACACTTCTATACAGCTTATAGTGACATTTAAAGGCTTAACTAGGTTAATGAGGTTAACTAGGCAGGTTAAGGTAATTAGGCAAGTTATTGTATAACGATGGTTTGTTCTTGTACACTATCGAAAAAAAAAATAGCTTAAAGTTGCTAATAATTTTGTCCAAAAAATGTTTTTTAAGAAATTAAAAACTGCTTTTATTCTAGCCGAAATAAAACAAATAAGACTTTGATGTCGTTATAAGATGTCACATCCATAACGCTGGAATTGCTCATGTATATGATATTTATATTATAAAATAATATTATGTAATATTATATATATTTTATATATATATATATATATATATATATATATATATATATATATATATATATATATATATATATATATATAATTATTATAATTATTATTATTATAAAATTATATATATATATATTTTTTTTTTTAAATTCTGGAAAATCTGTGCACTTACCCAAGCCACAAACTTAGTATCTAGATAGCAGAGAACAATATTATACTACAATACAATATATGGCACCATTAATTCTGAGGAAAAAGTTCATTTGGAAGAGAGCCTATAAACTGGGAAAGCAAGGAATAAAGCAAAAACCCAGCCAATTTCTTACAGCTCCCTCTGAATTGTGAGACATGATATAACCTCACAGTTGCTGGAAATAAGGTCAAATTCTGAGAAGAAAAAATGTCTAAATGTACTCAGAATTGCAAGTTTAAAGCATGAGTTATCAGATACATTTGGCCTGGCCAAGCAGGACTTTTTTACAGGTACTTGCAAGTTAGAGATTACTTTAATAAATGTAAAGTATGATTCTAATTTGATCACAGTATTTGCGGATACATACATAAAAGAAAAAAAAAAACTGGTCTCTAAATTATATGAATGCATACAAAACAGTAGGACTTATTCATCAATTTACATTAAACAAAAATGGGAGAAAGAGTCAAACCAACAAATAACAGAGGAAGACTGGACAGATATTTGTGTCACACATGCAAAAACCATAAACTCGAGAGCTTAGAGAGAGTTTGGATGGAAAAATCTGATGAGGATCTTCATAACTCCTAAACTGTCTGGATTGCGTACAGGTGTTGAAAGTTTGGGCTCTTGTTGGAGACCGCATTGTCTCCAACAAGAGCCCAAACTTTCAACACCTCAACGGCTAACCATTTTCATGTTTTTTGGACGACTGAAATAAAAGCTGGAGAAGAATTGGATTAATTGAATTATATCTTGGAAAAATATCAGAAATTATTTCAACTATTGACAAATACTTAATTCAAATCCTTTTGGTGAGTAGCAGAAAAGCCATAACTCGAAAATGGTTTCAGGCTGATCCTCCAAAAAGGGTTCAATGGATAGGGATTGTAAAGGAAATGCACTGTATGGAGAGACTCGCTTTTAATCTAAAATTTGATTTAAAAAAGTGAAACAAGTACTGGGAAAAATGGTCCGAATGTGTCATTGTGAACAATTTGTGATAATGTATGTCAAATAAGGGTGTCACGATTTCGATTTTAAATCGAAAACGATCTAAATTTATGCTCAATTTCGTTTATCGAATCAAAAAATAGAATCGTTGATGCTGCCACGCCCCTATATCACGTCAGCTTGGCTTGTCAAGCAGGAAAAATACATGCTTGTTTAAGTGCTAGTTAAACTGCAGATGCAGGAGACCCGTCGACAGAGCTTAAAACCTCTCCTCTTTCAATGAAGTCGCCGGTGTGGAAGCATTTTGGATTTACAGTGAGTTATGTTGACAACGTTCGTGTTGTCGACAAAAAACAAACAAAAAAAAACACAGTTTGCAAGCTCTGTTATGTACATATTAGGGTTCGTTTGATAGACAACACCGGCTTTGCGATCCTCCGCCCTGCCCCCATTGCAAATCCGCTCGCGAAAAGTACACACTGAGGCCGTGTTTACACTAATATGTCTTTGTTTTTAAATGGCATTTTAGAACGACAACGATTTGACATCCACAGTGGCTTGTAGCATTTCTGATCAGCCCTCCTTCCTCACTACCACTGAAAACGCACATCACGTGACCACACACACTCATTCACACAGACACAGATGCACACACATTCATGCGCTCGAGACAGCGGGTCCAGGCAGCCAGGGGATCAATAGACTGCTTCAATCTTTCACTCAGGTCAGGTAGTTTAAACGGTAGGCTACAAATTATTAATTTGTTATTAATTAATTAATTATTCATAATCGAAAATCGAATCGAACCGTGACTTTAGAATCGAATAAGTAATCGAATCGAAGATTTGGAGGATCGTGACACCCTTAATGTAAAATGTATCATGACTTGATTCAGTAACCCTTATGACAACCCTTTTATTTCTTTTTTTTTCTTTTCTCTAAATTAAAAAAAAAAAAGTTAAAAAATAAAGAAAGAATTGCAAGTTTAAAGCATGGTTCACCCAAAACTGAAAATTCTGTTATCATTTAGACACCCTTCACTAGTTTTAAACCTTTATGAGTTTCTTTCTTCTGATGAACACAATAGAAGGTATTATGGGAAATGGTAAAAAACCTGTAACCAATGACTTCCATATCATTTAACTTTCCTACCAAGGAAGTGAATGGGTACAGGTTTTCAGTTTCCTTCACAATGATCTGCTTTTATGTTCAACGGTGGAAATGTAATGTAATGTGCGCATTTATTGTGTATGGCCATACACCCAAAGCGCTTCACAATCATGAGGGGGGGTCTCTCCACTTCCACACCAGTGTGCAGCATCCACTTGGTTGATGCGACGGCAGCCACAGGACAACGGCGCCAGTGCGCTCACCACACACCAGCTATTGGTGGAGTGGAGAGACAGTGATAGAGCCAATTCGGTGGAAGGGGATGATTGGGAGGCAATGATCGTAAGGGCCGATAGAGGGACTTTGGCCAGGACACCGGGGTTACACCCCTACTCTGTCACGAGAAGTGCCGTGGGATTTTTAATGACCAAAGAGAGTCAGGACCTCGGTTTAACGTCTCATCCGAAAGACGGCGCCCACTGACAGTATAGTGTCCCCTTCACTTTTACTGGGGCATTAGGACTCACGCAGACTACAGGTTGAGCGCCCCCTGCTGGCCTCACTAACACCACTTCCAACAGCAACCTAGTGTTCCCTAGTGGCCTCCCATCCAGGTTCTGACCAGGCTCAGCCCTGCTTAGCTTCAGTGAGTAACCAGTCTTGGGTTGCAGGGTGACATGGCATGGCAAGAAAGAAAGTGAGAAAGTGGTACATTTTCATTTTTGTGTGGACTATCCCTTTAATAACAGAATTTAAATGTGATACCTCAAATTTAAGATTTATTTTTTATTTTTTTGCAAAACAGCAGAAGTTCTATGACTAAGCAGATTCCTATTACAGATCCCTGCGCTGCTTAGACAGACTCGGTTGACCCCATGAACACACCCTATTACTCAGCTAATTACGTGAGACAGACAACAGCGTCCACTGAAATAGTCCTCTTACACATCCGTCAACATCCATCATTACCAGAGTTGTGCAGTGTTTGTGGTTTAGTTTAGCCGAGATCCAGAGATGTAAGTAAAACCTCAAGGGCCTCTCCAGTATCATATAGCTGATCCTGTTTTACCGCACAAACTTAGATGCGCATGTATATACCTGCTCCTATTTCACCAGCAGGCCGGTTGTTGGCATGTATCAGGCTTAAACTGCACATGTCAACAAGTCTGACCAATATGGATTTTTTTTTTTTGACTCACTATATCAGTTACATGTTAAGATGACAGACTTGTGTTTAAGTTAAATGTTTAGCCTATCCAGCGGTGAGCTATACATCTAAATAAAGCATACTCTGTACCATTTGCCCCTGAAAGCAGCACTTATTAAAAACATTTTACATTATTTACTAGATTTGACATTTTTAAAACTGGTACTGATCATCAAGGCTGCGTTTATATGAAAAAGTATGGAAAAAATGCCTTATGAAATAATATAATAAAAAAAAATAACTTGTCTGTGTGCATGCTCTCAAAGCGGAATTATACATTTGATTATTCTAGCATGATTGTTCAGAAAATATTGTAATATTTACTACTATATTATATTATTCATATATTTATTACTATTCATTCATTTTCTTGTCTGCTTAGTCCCTTTATTAATCCGGGGTTGCCACAGCGGAATGAACCGACAACTTATCCAGCACGGTTTTACGCAGCGGATGCCCTTCCAGCCGCAACCCATCTCTGGGAAACATTCACACACACTCATACACTACGGACAATTTAGCCTACCCAATTTAGCTCACCTGTACTGCATGTCTTTGGACTGTGGGGAAAACCGGAGCACCCGGAGGAAACCCACGCGAACGCAGGGAGAACATGCAAACTCCACACAGAAACACCAACTGACCCAGCCAAGGCTTGAACCAGTGACCTTCTTGCTGTGAGGCGACAGCACTACCTACTGCGCCACCTATTTATTAATATATCAAAATTAGTAAATATTACTAGTAATATTCATTTATTACTGTTATAATCTTAAAAGTTATACGTTTTCTTTATTATTTTGATCAGTTTTTGTATCTTTCCTGTGATGTTTTGTTTACATAATTTAAAAATAATCATTATAAAAAAATCTGTTCATAAAAATCATATTAAACCTAAAGTTTTTCATTTTGATACTAACTATGTGTTAATGATGGTACAAACTAGTCCTGCACGATATTTGAGCAATCTGATGTTGTGATAAATATTGCGATGTGAAACTTGAGTTGTCTCAGAAGATGCTTTGAATAGCTCTATATGACAGATTTGACGGTCTAACAGTATTCAGTTACCAAAATTGAGTAATCACAATGCAAAAAGGGCTTTTCTTAGTTTGCCTCATTTAATGTCAAAATAACAAAAAAAATTCTTAGATCACTTTTTTTTAAACAAAAGCTAACTTGAAACAAGCAAACTTATGCTCCAAACAATCGTGTTTTTGCACGATTTTGAAATTTGCACTAAAAACAAGATGAAAAGAAAAAATCTTTTGCACCAATAAAAAAAAGAAAAGAAAAAAAAAATCACATTGCATTTATTCCATAAAGCCCATTACTTTTATTAATACTATTTTGTAGTACCTGGTCAACTGTAATTCAGACTTACTGTAGCAATACATATCTTGTGATGTGACTATTGCGGTGCACACATTGTGATATCAATGCTGAAATGCTAACTTGTGCAGCACTGATACAAACATAACTAAATAAATAAAAGCCAATAATAAATAAATAAATAATAAAAAAAAAACACTATTTAGTGTATTTTTTTACTAAACCTCCCAAAGGTATGTTTATATAGTTTTGCTTATACGTATATATGTAGATTCATTTCTGGGTAGTGAATTGGGTAGGCTAAATTGTCTGTAGTGTATGAGTGTGTGTGTGTGTGCGTGTGTGTGTGGATGTTTCCCAGAGATGGGTTGCAGCTGGAAGGGCATCCGCTACGTAAAAACTTGCTGGATAAGTTGGCAGTTCATTCCGCTGTGGCTACCATGGAATAATAAAGGGACTAAGCCGACAAGAAAATGAATGAATGAATAAATATAAAATATGTAAATATAATTTAAGTTGATATTGAGTTTTAAGTAATAAGCTCTGATAAACTTTGAAACTTTGTTTATATGTTTTAGAAAATTAAAGATGTTTTTTAATTGCCTTTTAATTTTTTTTACTATTATCATTATTATTAGTTATTCTGCATGAAAACATGAAATATTTTCTTTTTTTGAAAACAAACTTAATAAAATAACAAAAATAAAATAATAATAGGTTAAAAACCACATTAAGCATATTAAGTTTTGTACCTTGCATATTTTTTTTCTTTACACAGTTTAGCAAACTTTTTAATATATATATATATATATATAAAACTTGTATCAAAATTATATTGAATCCAAACTTTTGAATATTAATACTATATATGTATTAATTTACATACAGTTGAAATCAGAATTATCAACCCCCCTGAATTATTAGCCCCCCGGTTTATTTGTTTTTCCCAATTTTGGTTTAACAGAGAGAAGATTTTTTCCAACACATTTCTAAACGTAATAGTTTTAATAACTTATTTCTTTCATTGCCATGAGTACAGCAAATAATATTTTACTAGATTTTTTAAATAATTAGGTTAACTAGGCAAGATAGGATAATTAGTCAAGTTATTTTATAACGATGGTGCGTTCTGAAGACTATCGAAAAACATATATAGCTTAAAGGGGCTAATAATTTTGACCTTTAAATTTTTTTTTTTTTTACTTTTATTCTAGCTAAAATAAAACAAATAAGACTTTCTCCATTAGAAAAAATATTATCAGACATACTGTAAAAATTTCCTTGCTTTGTTAAACATAATTTGGGAATTATTTAAAAAAAGAAAAAAAAAATCTAAGGGGGTTTGATAATTTCAAATGATTTCAACTGTACAAACATAACAAATTTGCCAAAACACAACAATAAAAAAAAAACACTAGTGCATTTTCTTACTAATTCTCTCAAAGGCACGTGTTCATGTAGTTTTGTTTATAGTTATGTTATAGACTTTGTCTACTGGAAAAAAAAAAATGAAATATTTTGAATTTGAGTTGAATAAGTTGAAAGTAATAAACTCATTAAATATATATATATATATATATATATATATATATATATATATATATATATATATATATATATATATATATATATATATATATATATATATATATATATATATAACACATTTCAAAACGTCAATACTGTTTATTTATATACAAACAAAAATATTTCTTACAAAATTTAAGTGGAAAGTGGAATGTTGGTACAGTTTTCATTTATTTTTTTATTTTATTTATTTATTTTAAGCTAAGCAGCATACAAATTTGAAATATATTTTTAAAATAAATCGTCATACAAATAACCAATAATAAAAATAAATATAATAACAATAATAATAATAATAAATATAATAATAATAATAATAATAATAAAGAAAATGTTTTTAATAATAAAAATAATTATTACCATGATAAAAACCATACTACGCACAACCAAACAAAAAATAAAAATGAAAAAGTATTGAGAAAATGCATTCATTATAACTGATAGAGGGAATGAAATAAATTTGCCTCGTCAGAATTACAGTAATCAAGCAATGACTCTGAGCTGATCCTGTCCTCCGACTCAAAAATGATTAGTTTCTATGGCAACGCTCATGACACCAAATGGATCCATCTGCAGCTCTGTTATTGACCACAGCAAAGCACTTCATCTCCACAATAATAACCCAATATAATTTCTACCATAGTCATAATGGCTCCAACACTTATAATCACCTTAATTCCACTCTTCAGAAAAAGCCATTCAAAAATCCAACAAGTGAAATAAGCATTCAGCAACTCTTACAGTTGAAGTCAGAATTATAAGCCCTCCTAAATTATTAGCTTCCTTTTAATATTTTTCCTCAATTTCTGTTTAAAAACGCATTTCTAAACATAATAGTATTAACTCATTTTTAATAACTGATTTCTTTCATCTCTGTCATGATGACAGTACATACTTTTTTCCTAGATATTTTTCAAGATGCTAACATTCAGCTTAAAGTGACATTTAAAAGCTAAACTAGTATAATTAGGTTAATTAGGGGTAATTAGTCAGTGTGTAAAAAATGGTTTGTTCTGTAGACCAGTGGTCCCCAACCTTTTTATCACCACTGACCGGTCAGCTCTCGACAATTTTACCACGGCCAGTGAGGGAGGGTGAGGGCGATGTTGTACATTTCTAGGCGAACATCAACCATTTTCTTGGAGGATGACAAACTGACAAAACATTGCTACACCTCTAATAGAATTTGGGTGCTTGTCTGAGATAATTAGTCTACTATAATATCTATATTTCATACAAAGTATTACGCTGATTATCATTAGTTAGGAGGGAAAGTTTAGGTAGCTAGCTTGAAGCCAGTGGTGCTGTCGGTAAGAACAGAGGTTCAGTCTAGTCACTCCATTTAGTTGCGTTTATTAACAGTCCACAAGGATTTGTGCAAGGAAGGTGCAAGTGTTTTGCATGTGGTTTGCACAACCGTGCACCACAATTGGAAATAAGGTGCATTGTTGATGTGTAGCTATTCTGAGAAATTGAAACCAACTGTGCCGTTGACCAAGTAAAAGCAGGTTTAGAGTCCAGTGCAGATTGCGTTAGCTATGCACCTATGCAGGTTAATGCAGAGGATGTACAGCAATACACAAATATCTTTACTTGTGAAAAAAATAAAGAATCAAAATGGTTTATTCGTGATACTTTGCATTTGTGAAATGTTATTATTAATCACAGTATTATTTATTATGTGTGTGTTTATATTTGTTTTATTAAAAATAATTTTAGATTTGTCCACCAGTGGGGTTTTGGAGATATATGCATCAGCACATGGGGCATAAGAATAGGTTGCGTGTTTGGATAGAACTCAGTTTTTTGACCAAACTTTGTTATTATTGATCATTTATTTGTTTGCTGGAAATTAGAACCGAATTTAATAATAGTTTTTAAACAAACCTTAGCGCTTAAACTAAATTAAATATACATAGGCTAATGGATGTCTTTAGTGGAGTGAGTTTCAGCCGTTTAATTACTCCAGGAAAATAAAGAAGTGAAGAGTAAAAGTAAAGAGAAAGTAAAGAGGTCGAATGGAGGAGGCTCGTTCTTTATCCTCATGCTGCAGATGGCCTGTTAAACTGTTCTCCAGCTAATAAAGCATTCAGTTTTTCCACTTACAAAGTCTGCCATGTAAATAGCAAATGTGTCATGGTGTTACGCAACTGACTCTTAATTGGAATGAGAAATGACACTCTGATTGGTTTATTGCACATTATACTCAAAACACACCCAGAACTCATTAGGAGAATAGGCACAATCCTGTTAGACCACGCAGCAGGGTATATTTCCATCCTTAAAATAGAAAAATGGATTCTGACATGGCCTTAAAGCTTTTGTGTCATGCACTTTAGACTTTGCACCTAGATCATTAAAATTGAGCCCAATGTGTGAACGGCCGATGTCATTTGCAATGCACAATAGTTTATCTTTTTCTTGCACAGACATGCTGGATTCACCTGATTTGTTGACAAATGGGGTGGTAATCCATTCCTTTGCAGTTTGGGGTTCTTTACTGGGTCTTTTCCCCTCCGCAAAGAAACTTTCCAATGACGTCTGCTTCTTACTCATTTTGCTGCTTGTATGTTAAATTGTGGCGCTCAAGTGACTAAGATCCGAGAGAATATGATTTCTTTTTTTCCAAAATAAAAGCTTGTCCAGGCTCATATAATAAATAAAACTGAAAAAAAATATTGATTTCTGGTTTAGACCAGTTCCAATTGATCCACGGACCAGTAAAGGTTTGCGGTCTTGGGGTAAAGGACAATCAAAATATATATTTCATAAAAAAGCTAATAATAATATTAAAATAATGACCTTAAAACGCTTTTGTTGTAGCTAAAATAAAACGAATAAGTCTATCTCCAGAAGAAAAAAAATATTATAGGAAATACTGTGACAAATTCCTTGCTCTGTTACACTTTATTTGGTAAATATAAAAAAATACAAATAAAATAAATTCACAGAAGAGCTAATAACGTTGACTTCAACAGTACATACTGCAAACGAAACGAGACAAACTAGTTAATGATTCATCCGAAGATGATCACAAAACTCCAAACGAAATATGGCTTGTGCATTAGGAGCAACAGAGCGCTGGCATCTCAATGTTGTGTGAAGTCAGAAAAAGCGAGGGAAGTGGAGGAAGGAAAGAATTTCACAGGCAAATGAACATTTGGTCTTATCTGATCAAACGAATGTGGCTACAGGCGTTAGCGGCGGAAAAGACTGCTCTATCTAAACGCTCCTGCCCAGGCATAAACAAACAAAGACATGCCGAAGAAGAAACACAAACACAACACACACCCAACATGGAGATCTGGGCATTGTGGGTGTGTTTGTGTGTGTGTGTGTGGTGCAGGCGCAACACCACAAGCACAAAAGAGCTCAAACCTGACTGAAGTGACAACACAGCCGCGCCATTTATCGGCCATGGCATGACTGTCTGACAGCACCTCCCTTCTAGCACACACACACACACACATTAATGTTTTTCAATGCAGCTGTGTGTGTGAGAGTGAGAGAGGAAGTGAGCGGACACTGAATATTTATTCATTTGCATGCAGGGACATGAACTAAGTGTCTCTGGTGAGGAAGATAAGGGCTTCTTTCTTTCAACGATGTATATGTGAGTGACAGAGAAAGAGAGGGAGAGTTGCATTTTGGGCCGCATTGCTGCAGGCAATCATTGGACGTGTGTGCGTTTGTGTATGTGTGTTAGGAACTAGGATGCACAAAGCGACTGCGACTGATGCAAACAAAAGCTAAGCAGCGCAAATATCAAAGCTGTGCTCGGCGGCGGACTGACCAAAGCGAATGCAAGCCAAAGCTTTTTCTTGAAGAGCTCTCGTCACAGCTGAGCACAGCTTGAAATGAAATTGGACTTCTGTGACGTTCCGTCTTTGTTTGATGGCTTTGAAATAGTCTATACATTTAGAAAAGTTGATTTAACCACCATGCTTCATTCGTATGGACATACTTGCTTTTTTTATTTGCGAGCTCTTTGGCTGTTAATGCAAACGGCATGCATTTTCTCAAAGTGTACTTTAAAATATCATTCTAAGAATCTTTTTTATACAACACTGTAAAAAATATCTGGATATTAACCATTTACATATTTTGTGATTCATATTTTCATTAATAGTAATATAATTATGGTTTTTAATTGCATTGTGTGAGCTTGACCTTTACTCCAACAACTTTGGATGTTGAAAAGTTTGAAAAAGTGACTTTATATTGACATTTTTAATAGTTTGATGTAGGGTTGATATTATTTGAGCATTGATATTGCAATATGTGTATTTGCAATAGTCATTTCACAAGATTAGATTGTTTATTAAAGATAATTTTTTAATCTTTTATAAAAGATAATGATTATTATTTTTAAATAATCTATACTATGATGACCTTGTTATTTTATGTTTGATTTTTCAATTTGTGTACCTGAATACTGATAAACTCTCCAGAAATCCATAAAGTGCAGCATATTTTACTTCTATCTTTGTCGTATTTTCATGTGCTTGTGATTTATTATAATTTATGCAAACACACTGTATGGAAATTCATCCCAATCAATCCAAATCATAGGTCTCAAAGTCGATTCCTGGAGAGCCGCAGCTCTGCACCTTTGCTCCAACCCTAATCAAACACAGCTGATCCAACTAATCAAGGTGTTCAAGACAACTAGAGACTATAAAGCAGGTGTGAGTTGGAGGTGGTTGGAGATAAACTATGCAGAGCTGCAGCCCTGCAGGAATTGAGTTTAGGACTATTGATCTAATCAAATGAAATTTGTCCAAATAGAGCTATTCAATTCATCTGGTGGAATTATATTTATATCAAAATATATAAATCGCAGCAAAATAAAATATTGTAATGTCAGATTCTTCCAATATCGTGCAGCCCTACTTTGATGTGATATTGGCTGGTTTGTTGTTGTAAATTATGATATAAAAACTTGGTATTAAACTGTCAGTACTTTTTCTGTTTTTTTACAGACGTAATTCTCTCTATATAATTATTATTAGTGGTATATATATGCACAGTTGAATTTCCATCATCAAAAGTCAACAGAGTACAGATTCACATCTCATAATACAATTCACAATCATAAATAAATGGGGGAAAAAACTGTAAATCATAAAATACCTAACCTGTTTATTAACAGATATTTTTTTATAATGTAAATACAAAAAACACCTTTGGGATAAAAATAAAAATCTATTTATGTTAGTGCCATCTAAGTAACAGGCAAGACCTTGAAATTAAAGTAACATTTTCCTAAATTGAAACACAAGAGTTTACAAATTTAACTTAAATTAACTTATGCTTCACTAAATGCGAAGCATGACAAAACAGTTTATTCTGTGATATAACGTGACTTATTTTTTGTTAATAAAAGTTTTTTTTTATTAGCATAACAGTTATGCTAATGTAACAGATTAAACTGTTATCTTGCTAACGGAAAAGCCATATGAAAACACAAAGGGCAAGTATTTAAATGGGGTACATGCACATAGACTTTTAATTTCAGACAGCCAGTCTTTTATTCCTCTTTACACTTGAACAACCGAATGAATGCTTAAATCTATTTAACTGAATGTATTGTAATAACATTACAACATCGATGCTGTAAAAAGAACCGAATGAAATTGAAAATAGTCACTTTAAGCTTACCAGATGTTTGTCATTGGTTGAAAAACACTCGCTGTGCATATATCCCTTTGGCTATGCAGCCTTTATGTGACAACTAATTAAATGTACTAGGGGTGTAACGATACACTAAGCTCAAGATACGATGATGTGTATCAAAATATAATGTTCACTTTTTGATATGTATCACCATATTTGGACTGTAAAAAATAAATTCAATGAAAGTAAACAATGTTTCCTGTATTTTTTTTCAACTGCTTTCATTTAAACTAAACCTTCTTTAAGGAAATGAATTAAATAGGCCTGTCTCTGGAAAATGAAACCATTTTAAAACTTTTTATAAAATATTTTCGAAATGACAGACACAAAGTTTAGGAATTTTGAATAGACTTTGAATAATGGACTTGAGCAGACTTTAAATTTGTAAAGGTCATTAATGTACAGTAAAGTGATGGCATCAGAATACAACTATTCATAATTACGAAGTTGTATTATTATGTTTGAGACATATGCTTGCAATCTGTCATTGACAATATTATTAGACCATTTATTTATTGGTACAATCAGACATTTGTCATTATCAGATTACCTCTTGCATTATATTCAATATAGGCTAGAGTAGTTATACTGACACTGTTAAACATGTATTCTCATGCACAACACTGTGTTTGCTATGAACAAAAAAACCCAACATTAAATGCTTTTCGTAATCATAACTCTAAAATGCGATATGATTATTTAAATGATGTTCATACTTCCAGCGCAGCTCCCAAACGATCACTCTGTGCCACAAACGGAACGTTATTTACAACTTTATTACCTGTTATTCACAGCCTAGGTAGGTTCTGTTCACTAAAGTAGACACACGCACGTCTATCGTAGGGCACGTGCTCACCCTCGCTGTAGTAAAAGCTTACGGTCAGCAGCTCGCATCATGTGTAATTTTGCGGCCGTGAATACATCATTACATGAAGACAGAAATTATATTTTTGGGTGAATTGTACCTTATAAATACAGTGTGTGACTCTTTCAACGCCATTAGGAGGTATCCATGACACTAAGCAAGATAACTAAAACATTGTGAAGACTTTAAAGCTTCGGCTATGTTTGACCCAGTATCCGTGTGAAAAAAGCGGACGAGTCCAAAGCAATGACTGTAAAACCGAAATGTTGCCAGACGTCCGACTTTGAGAGACGGGCCATCCTTGTGTTTCAACTCCACTCATCTTGGCCAACTAACGTTACTGCTGCTAGTTCAAGCAATCCAATCTCACATGCGACAGCAGGTGGAATGTAGCTCACGTGCAAACAATTCAACTAATAAGAAAAAACTGACGTCATATCGTAATAAAATCGTCCTAACGCCACAATGCATATTGTGACATTTTTGCATCGCAATAAATCGTTATACCCCTAAAATGTACCTTTGCTGAAATTGCAAAAGCTAAGCTAGCATTCAACATTAAAATTGAGGGAAATATTTAATTTGATAGTTTTGCAATAATGTGTGTAATTTTAAAAATACTGTTCAAATAAGTTTAACAATCAAATAAGGTTTTAAGTCAATAACCGTAATGCTAAAGTTAACTGTCTAACAGAATCCAAATAAATAGAGAAAGACGCTTGTATAATTTGGGCATTTAGCTTCAGAAATTAAACGCAGTTTTCAATATAGTTTTAAGCTGCATGTAGGCAAAAGGCAAACATTTATATTGAAGACAATTAAAACTAATATATATATATATATATATATATATATATATATATATATATATATATATATATATATATATATATATATATATATATATATATAAATATAAAGTATAAATTTAGTTTTTGATATATATATTATATACTCTCATCAAATCATTATGAGAGTATATGATTTTAGCTTTTCAGATAATAAAAAAATAAATAAATAAATAAAAAATAATAATAAAACAACTGAAAAAAGAAAGGGAATTTTTAATTAGACATTTCAGATTTGATGATTAAATGTAATATATAATCTAATCAAAGAGGTTTTCTAAAATACCTAGTAGCTAAAAGCAACATTACCTGAAGGCTTACTGAAAACACAAAGCAACATATTTAATTTGACCATTTCATTTTGGCATTTTAATGTGATATATAATTATGTAAGCAATCAAAACAAGCTTGCAAACCGAAGGCCAACTGACAACACAAAGTAAAATAAATTGATCATTTAGCTTTGGCATTACAACGCATTACGTAATTTTAAGCTAAATGACCGGTAATTCTGAGCTAAATTATTAGCCTAAGCCTATGCTTAAATGAAATCCTACTCAAATTGCAAAAGGAAACATGTAATTAGACCATTTAACTTTGGTAATCCAACGTGAAATGTAATTTTTCAGGTAATAAAAATAACTTTCTGAAGCAACTGTCAATGCTAGGCTAAATAGGCTACAATTTGAACGTTCCTTACAACAATAACAATATGTTTATGATGAGCTTTGGGCAAACTGGTACATTTGACATGTGATTAAAGTAAAGTTGTTGACTTTTTTGCCAATTAATGCTATGCTAAGCCAGTAAGCGAAACACAACAAAAAGGCTGTTAAATGTGATTATTAGATTTGCTTCTATAGTGTGCACATAAAAACAGTTGGAATCACTTTGGAGTCCAAAAGGAACAGTTCTCTACAGCGGGATCGGATCTGGCATGACAACATCACCTATTAGCCATTTAAAACAAAAACTACCACACTTTCAATTGCAAAGCTGATTGGGAAAACTGCAAAACAGCAAACGTCAAAGAGAGCTCAAGGGATCCTTCAGAAACTGTGCTAATGCATTATGCCTGACTTTTACTGTCATCCATGATAAAAATAGGGTACGATTTCTGCTGCCAAGTCTGTAGCTAGCGCCAACAGTCATTGAGCAGCAGGGACAAAACGGCAATTCATTGTATCGCTCTGAAAAACGGCAGCGCCATTCAGTTTCCGTTTGTGAGTCTCAGAGCAAGGGAGGATAGAGGGGAAGAGCTGACTGAGAGGCAGCGTTGATCTTGGCTTGGTTCAGGGAAGGTTCTGTGGGGCAAAAACAATCTAGACATGGTAAGTACAGCTTAGCAGAGCTAGCAGGATTTGTAGTGGTCTTTAAGTGAGTCCGGGTTAGGGACCGTAATCCAGAGGATGATGGGTTATGTTAAGGGAGGATTGAAAAAGAGGTAAAGGAGTTAGTGGTGCCTCTGTGCCAAGGAAAGGGAAGGATTTTTTTTTTTTTACATACGTGTAGGTCAACAAATCCTTGGTAGTTCTATTCATTCCTACAACAACCAGCATAGGCGAGGCAGTGGCGCAGTAGGTAGTGCTGTCACCTCACAGCAAGAAGGTCGCTGGTTCGAACCTCGGCTCAGTTGGCGTTTCTGTGTGGAGTTTGCATGTTCTCCCTGCCTTCGCGTGGGTTTCCTCCGGGTGCTCCGGTTTCTCCCACAGTCCAAACACATGCAGTACAGGTGAATTTGGGTAGGCTAAATTGTCCATAGTGTATGAGTGTGTGTATGTGAATGTGTGTGTGGATGTTTCCCAGAGATGGCTTGCGGCTGGAAGGGCATTCCCTGCGTAAAAACTTGCTGGATAAGTTGGCGGTTCATTCCGCTGTGGCGACCCCAGATTAATAAAGGGACTAAGCCGACAAGAAAATTAATGAATGAATGAATAAACCAGCATAAGCAAGCAATATCCAGAACTTCTTGAAAGTTGGGAATTTTAATGCATTGTTGGCACATTTTTGTATACAGTGGAACTGTTCTTTTAGTTTTTCTATGTGAATGTACAAGTGCAGCGGGGGTGCCCAGTCCTGTTTCTAATCCAAACTCTCAGAGATAAAGGTATAAACGTTGTCACAGGGGTGGTACCTTTTCAAGAGGTAAATGATAGTACCTTATAGGTCCATATTAGTAACTCATGGGTACATATTAGTATCTAAATTGTACATATCAGTAGCTAAAATGTACAGATGCATACTTTTGAAATGGTACTACCCCAGTGACAGTTTTTGTACCTTTATTTCTGGCAACTGACCCACCTGAAGAGCTCTATTGTAACCCTGCTCCACTGTAGCACACCTGTCTGCAATTATCAGGTGCTTACTACCTTAAAAAGCTGGATCAGGTGAGTTTGTTCAAGAAAGCAGACAAGTAGATCTCCAGGAAGAAGATTAGGTACCCCAGTACTACACAGCATTTTATTATTTTCTTCCGTTTGACACCTTGTATTTTATCAATTCCACTACCATCTTTTCGCACAATTGCACACCGATGTGCTATACAGGCATGGCTAATACTGCTCTTGAAGGATCAACATATTGCAGGGTTTAACCCTAGCCTGTCCCAAAACACTTGCCTTGAAGTTTCTAGTTCAGTGGTTTCCAGCTTCATTCCTGAGGACCTACTGCCTTGTGAGTTTTGTATGCCTCTCTCATTTGACAAAAAAGGTTCAGCTCTCTGCTAAAAAGCTGATGATCTGAATCAGGTATGCTAAAAAAAGGAATACATTGAAAATGTGCAGGACTCGAGTTGGTAACTACTGCAAGTGAATTCATTCATTTTCCTTTGCCTTAGTCTCTTTATTCATCAGGAGTCGCCACAGATAAATGAACTGCCAATATATCTAGTATATGTTTAACACAGTGGTTGCACTTTTCAGCTGCAACCCAGTACTGAGAAACAACCATACACACATTATACATAATTCATCTATACCGGAGGAAACCCACACGAACACAGGGAGAACATGCAAGCTCCACAAAGAAATGCCAACTGACTCAACCAGGGCTTGAAACAGCAACTTTCTTGCTGTGAGGCTACAGCGCTAACCATTGAGCCTCCGTGTCACACTGTTCTAGTAAATCTAAACCTTAATTAAATAGTTTGAGGTGTATTTATTTAAGAGTTAAAGCTGAACTCTGCATGACTGTAGACTTTTTAGGAAGAGGATTTGACACCCTTTCTGTACCATAATTAACCATTGTGCTAGCGTTCGCTTTGGTTTCCCGATAGTTACAGCCTTCTAAAAATGCACCTATCCCCTTTGCACTGCTCTTCATCATGCTCATGCTCTAAACGGATATATTTGACTATTGAACCTGCATTTTGCAACTTTCATAGCATCTCAAGGATGACATGCCTGCTAGGCTAGGCAGCATCTAGCTAAGATTTAGCACACTGTTATATTCGTGCTGCATTGTGTTTTATTTAAAGACATGCAATAAGAATTGTAGTAATTCTTAGTTTACTTTATTGCGAGGTTCACAAACTCGGTCCTGGAAGCTCCAACTTGCCTCAACACACCTGCAAGGATGTTTCTAGGAAACCTAGTAATGCCGCTGTGCATGCAAAATTCTGTTTTACGGCGCTAAGAAAAGGGGATGATTAGACACTTAAAAAAGCAAGCGATTGGTCTACATTTTAAATTCCTGTCCAGAGAGGTCATGTTTTTAACCTCGATTGGTCTCATGCAGCACCGTGATACGATTTCGCAGGTCAGAGTTCACCAAGTTTTAACTTTGCAATGTAGCGTACTACGAAACTTTTTCCACAAGCTTGCATTTCCAGTCCAGAGGTGGACGTTTATGGGGCGAAAAGTCCAGTGTGACCCCAGCTTAAGAGCTTGATTAGCTAGACCAGGTGTGACTGATTGGGGTTGGAGCTAAAATCTACAGGACACCGGACCTCTAGGACTGATATTACAAACACTGCTGTATTGTATGTTTGATGATTAGATTAGACAAAGCAATCTCATGGTAATTCATAACTTTTTGAGCCAGTGGCTAATCTGAATTAATTTGTACACTGTCATTTGCAGATTTTAGTATGATTTGCTCATCCTTCTAAGAGGGGTAGGCTTGGGGGTGGAGTTTTGCAGCTACTTTAAAAAACCTTACATTTTCATACATATAAATTTTTACTAAAGCCATTTTTTTCTTATCCTGTTATGATGAACTAAATGAAATATGTCCGCTGACAAATACTTGTGAGTTGCCCTAGCTTGTATGGCATGGAGCTGCACTTCTTACCTGGTGTGCGAGCAACCAAGGTTTGAAAGATACACTACTTTTTATTCTTTTACCCTGCTCTCATGCTGGATGTAATTGTGTTGCATTGTTTTTTTCTACTTGGCTTGACAAGTCCTTTACAGCATCTCATGGAAGATAAGTCAGACTAAAACCCGCCATTAAAGCTAAAACATGTCTCCTCTGAACACCCCATTATTCTCCAAAAAGTATATCAAGCACATTTCCAAATCAACTGTGCTAACATGAGATGAAAGTACACTAGCATGGGAGCTGCCGTGTTACACAAAGTTTGCTCTGCGAATTTGATCATATTGGTCAAGGCCACACACACACGCACGCACGCACGCAGGTAGCTCCAGCTAATACATATTAACTAACCCGGCTAATACATATTAACCTGAGAAGGCGGTCAGAGCGGCAAGTAAACATGTTGTAATTCTGATTAAATAGGGCGGTCAGGGTCATGAACACCGCTAAGAGATGACTGGACTCTAATCCCAATAGAAAAACACAGTTTGATATCAGTACTTTAAAATCTGCACAGTAAACATACACGGTGAGACTCCCGCAGCATGTAATCCCACAGTAATCTTGAGGAATTCTTCCCAAGAACAAACATACATATCATTCATAAAGCTCAACAGCACCATTTCCAAGTATTTGACCATCGATTAAACTCTGGACATTTAGGTTTCCAGAAACATACTTCCTGCACACTTTTTGTTTTTGCTCTGAACCGCCAGTCCTCTGTTTCTGGATGATATGGTTTCGGCCTTTGGAAATTCAGCTCATTCCTCAGGCTTTGTGAGACAAGAGGTCACTTTCTCCGAGTTCGCTTTGAACCGCGACTCTTCCCAAGTTCGCGGCCGATTCAGTGGCCAAACTAAACAGCCTTGAGCGCTCTGGAGTCTAATCAACAACTTCCACCCAGCCATCACACTTCCAGACTCCCTGCAGTTGGACAGGCACAAAGAAGCTTTGGGTGGGAAAGAGGGGAAGCAGGGTGGAGAGACAGACAGGCTTTCAAACAAAAGATTCAGGTAAGAAAGAGCACAGCAGAAAGAAGGCCGATAAAGAGAACGAAACTGGTAATTTGAGGTTTCGGGAAAAGCAAGAAAGCATCGGAAGAGAGAGAGAGAGAGAGAGAAGCCATTAACGTTAAGAGCTCATTTTAGCTTTAGCAAACACTTTGCTCAAGCGAGACCCAGATGTAACAAGCAAACGGACGACTGCAATTAACCAAGGCCACTTATGTTCTGAATTAAGGCATCATCTAACCTACAGCGGCCTATTGATTAAACAGCAGTACAATGCCTGCCTCATTGAACCACCCAAGGTTGCAATAACACAAGAACTTTGAGCGTCGCTGAGTGCGCAGACCATTACCTTGTCTTCGGCTTCTACTAATTTAGCCTGTGAAACTTGAGCGAGATGAACTTGATAACGGAGGAGTTGGGAGATAATTAAACTATGCCATGCAGGGTTTAACAGCACAACGTAATTGCAGCGCATGCAATTACCCATTACTTAGAAACGCAAGGCAGTGTGTAAATGATGAAGGGAAAAGACAAATGTGTTGATGACAGTGACGAAACCCAGATTTATTAACTGCTAGGTCAAGTCCATACAAATTGAAAATCTAGATGGGTGGGTCCTTTAAGATGATTCAGCAGTCTTGTGTCTATTAGTCACGTGGAACTAGAGCTGCGCGATTCTGGCTAAAATGAGAATCGCAATTTTTTGCCTAAAATAAAGATCATGATTTTCTCACGATTCTGTAGATGTAAAATAAATATTAATATAAGTGGGCTGTTATTATTTTTATTCTCATACATGTGGTAAAACAGCAATAGGCTTTGTGTGGCTGTACTGTTGGTTAAAATGCTAAATTTTGTATAGACTTGCAATGGTGGACTTAAACAGACTTTAGATTTGTCCTGGTCATTAATGCTGATGCTAATTCTGATGTTGAATTATTGTGTTTGAGACATATGCTTACAATATGTAATTTTCTACTTAAAATCTGTCACTGACATGATTTTCGTGAATACAGAAGACTAAGAGGGTATTTTTGCATTTCGGCGGGTTTTGGATACTTTGTGAGCTGGAATCAGTCAGTTACATCTGGCTGTGTGTGCTTTCGGTTTCATTTTCACAGCTAAGAGCGGTTCACTTCCCATGTAGCTCTGAAGCAATCACTCTGTGCCACAAACTGAATGTTATTTACAACTTTAATACCAGTTATTCACAGCCTATACAGGTTCTGTTCACTAAAGTAGACTTCATTCAGACACACGCGCGCCCGCCCTTTCGCTATTTGCGGTCGCAAATACATTACATGAAGACAGAAATTACATTTTTGGGGTGAATTTTATCTTATAAATACAGCATGTGACTCTTTAAACAACATTTGGAGGTGGCCAAATTGCTGAACAACGTATGTAAAACGAATATGATTGACAGAATCGTAAGATTATGATCGTCAAGGGGGTCGAATCGAGATTGCGATCTTTTTACGATTAATTGTGCAGCTCTACGTTGAATCAATGGAATCTTGTTTATTTCGCAACCTCTATGGGGGTTTCCTTGGTTTCTACTTTGTGGGTGTTTGGAGTAACTGAGCAAGAGCACCCTCTGGCCTTCAGAGGAGATTTTAGTGGACCCTGCTTCCCTGTCCAGATTTTTAGCTCTATTGGCCTGCTAATATAAACTAGAACAGTGGTTCTCAAACTTTTTTCACCAAGTACCACCTTAGAAAAAAATCGTCTCTCCAAGTACCACCTTACGACGCTATTTTTTAACCAGTATTAAAAAATAGCGTCGTAAGCCTAATTAAGCAGCTACAGGTGTGCACAGTTTTAAAACGATGCAGATTACTTCCTATTAGTAAGAATATGTATTATTGTCAGTCACTTTAAACATTTGAAATAGTCTGAACATTAACTGTGCTTGCAGATTAAAAAAAAAAAGTTTTAGTTAAAATGTGCTTTTAAAAGTTCATAAAAAATGGCGCTGTTCTTAAAAAGTAAAAAGAAAACTGCTGTACTCAAATCTAAAGTATTCATAGTAGCCTATTCATCAAAAGCTGGAGATGCTGCTTGGACCTTATAAATATAGGCTATATGTCATATTCCTACACTTTCAGACAAATCTTGAAATAAATGTTAAATGTACATGACAGGGTTCAGACAGGCACAGCCTAATGAAAATCAATCCTAGCACCTATTTTTTTCAAGACTGACATGTATTGAAGACCTGAAATGTATTCTCAGCAACCCATAAAACATTGCATAAGAATAGATACAAATAAAAACCATTAATAATAATATTTATTAATCATATATTAATAATATAATAAACCTGCACTAAGTGCTTGTGAAATCTTTTTTGTACTCAAGTAAAAATATTATTACACTGCTAAAATAACAAAGATTTTAGTAAATAATACTAATATTAGGTATACGAATTACTCTTTTAAAAAGTACTAGTTGGTTACTTTTGAAAAAAAATCTGATTTTCATTATGAAATCACTTTTTTTTAAGTGTAAACCTGATTTAATGGTTTGATTGCTTACATCCCAAAGCTAGATGTATAATTTGCACTAACAAAGGAAGTATAGTCAATTTTTCCTTTCATGACAATTAATTTTTTTCAATAGCACTGGTAAAACTACCAAATAATCTTTAAGGCCATAGAGACACTTTTTGCCCATTTTTAAAAATATATATTTTTAAGCTTTGAAAGGTTAAATTAAAGTATATGGTAAAAAGATTTAAATTTAGCATTTTATTTACATATTTTACACTATTTTATTTACAATATGGCAAATTTGTTTCTTAAATAGCTGTACATCACATGTAGATTTTATTTTACACTTGATCTTAATCTAAAATAGAAACGTAAAAAAATACAAGTACACTGTCAGTAAAAAAATAAAACAAATGAATTCATTTTACTTGAGGTATTTAAAATATGACAACAATACATTTATCAAAGCAGTGCTTTAAGAGCCTTATTGTAAATTGTGATAAATAAACAATAAGTTGGCTAACAATGGATTGCTTTGACCTGTAATGCTTTAGGACAGATCAGAATACAGCTAAATGTATAAATCACACAAATACCTCACCCAGAAACATTTCCAGCATAATTATTTTGTCGTAAAGAAATAAAAAATGTTCCACCTTTGCTAAAAGTAAGTTTCACTTCACAACACAGCCAAATAAGAAGACCATTAGCATTGTCATCGATCATGTATCAATCTATTTCTAAATATTTGATAACTTTGAATACTTTTGACTAAATTTAGTCAAGGAATAAAGATAAATAATGTCTACTTTTATAGTGGAGAGATCGCGATTGTATTCAATCTGAGCACACAGGCGATCATGAGAGCACTTGCAGTTCATTTGAAAAAAGCCTATTTAAGAGCTCGCATATCTGTTTTAGCGATTTGCGTACATGAATGCGCTCTCTCGTGTTAAAATAAAGCACTCGCCGCATTTCCAGAAATGAGTTATTGCGCAATACCTTCATTCCCGCGCCGCCATTCAGAATGTATTTGGAGGAGTGACAGGTCAGAGGCGAGTCGACTGGCTGTCGGAGAGCGAAACGTGTATGAAGATCATCAAATAGGCAGGAAATATGTCCGCAGTTTAATTACTCTGCTAGACATCTCTGTAGTGAAAACATCCGAGAAGCATTATTCCAACAAAACTTTTGTTTTTAAGTTGTTTTTCTGTCTCTGCAACACAGAAAGCCTTTGTCCCGCCCTTACGTTTCACGCAACTAGACAAAGTCGACTGTGATTGGCCACTTTTCATGTCAGTCAAATCACGCTTCAGAATCAATTCTTAAACTTCTGAAACTGATTTTCAGCAGCTTATGATACAATGCACTAAAATAAACACTCCAAGCACAGCGCTGTGATCGTACGCTTCACAAAACAGCCAATGCTGATCACATCAATGTTATATTACGCATTAAAGGATTAAAAGTGTTAATTGTTTCTTTCATTATTCAGCGATTCCTCTGCGTACCACTAGGAGGAAGCCCGCGTACCACTAGTGGTACGCGTACCACAGTTTGAGAACCACTGAACTAGAACAAGATGCTATATGAACAAATTATATGAACAAGATGCACAATTTTGTAGTATTTAAATTTTCTTTAGATACCCATTAGATAATGTTGTCCAAGTATGAGAGAATCAGCAGTACTTTGACTTTCATTAGCAGGCACATCTAAATAGGGGTGTTTAGAAAGGTGTGAACCAATGAAGAGTCTGGATTCACACTGTAACACTTTCTAAGTGGTCTGGAGAGTATTTGATAGGCCCAGCGAATGCCATTACCATCAGAGTGAGCATTCCAGAAGTACAAAAATCACTCAGGGGTCTCAGGGGTGGAACATCTACACACACACACCCTAGGTTATGCACATACAAGGGCACTGAACTGGCTCCAGGCTGCAGGAACTGAGGAATGTGGGTAAATTTAGGGGGGATGGTCAACTGCAGCTAACCAGAGCAATAGTGTGTCAGCAAAATAGAGAGAGAGCAATGAAAGTGGAAGAGTATGAACAGGCAAAGAAGGAATGAAAAGCACAATACGAAACCAAGAAGGGAATCTGGTGAAATAGACACAGGCCGCAGTTCATGCAAGGGTCAAAAGAAGACTATTTACTGTGCATCTAAGAGGGGATGTGAAATGCCTGATATTGACTTGTCATTGGCAAATATTCAAAAAGTTGCCTGTTGTAGAAAAAAATATTAGCTAAAAAGTTCGGTTTATGCCAACATTTGTTTATATATTGCTTCAATCGTGACAAAACTAAACATTAGGTATCATGTGAACAATATTCAGGAACATATTTCTGCTTTTTTAGTCATTTTAGATCACACTATACAATAAGGTTTCATTACTGTTAATGCATTTACTAATATTAACTAAAAATAAACAATACTTGTACATCATTTATTAATCATAGATCAACATTTACTAATGCATTATTAAATTAGGTCCCATTTTATATTAAGTGGCCTTAACTAATATGTACTTACACAGTAGTTAATAGTTTGTTACAATGTACTTATTGTGTAAATACATGTATTTACTGTGTACTTAAGCTTGATTAAATACATGTTAGTAATTACATATGTAACTAACTTTTGTGATTACATTTGTAAATACACTGTTGACCATCCCTTACACCTTAACCTACCCTTAAATCTACCCATGCCACCAGACCTGTCCATAACCCAACCTCTATCCCAACTCAAAAGCACCACAAGTGTTCTCAAATACATTATAAACACAGTAAGTACATTGTATCTATTTTTTGATGTAAGTACATAGTAGTTAGGGACACTTAATATAAAGTGGGACCTTAAATAAAAATTCATGCTTGACAGTCCACTGAGTTGATATAAACAATAAACAATATTTACACACTATTGTTAACAAAGATTAATACAACCTTATTGTGAAGTATAATTTGCTGCCACTGCTACTGCTGCTACCACCACCACCACCACAATAGTAGCAATACAATAATCCCAATATCAACAGTAATACTATTACTAATACTCATTCATTTTCTTTTCAGCTTAGTCCCTTCATTATTCGGGGGTTGCCACAGCGGAATGAACCGCCAACTTATCTAGCATATGTTTTATGCAGTGGATCTCCTGCCAGCACTGGGAAACACCAATACACTCCCATTCACACACATACACCACAGACACTTTAGCTTACAAAATTCACCCATAGCGCATGTCTTTGGACTAATGGGGGAAATTGGTGCAACCGAAGGAAACACACACCAACAAGAGAAGAACATGCACCAACTGGCCCAGGCGGTACTCAAACCAGCGACCTTCGTCTTGTTCGTCTACCCACTGCGCCACCCCTATTAATAATATTTCTATTCTATTAAAGTTACTATTCCTGCTAATTTCAATATGAAACATTTAATTAGTTCACAGTTCTTTACTAAATTATGACTATTGGCTTTATATATATATATATATATATATATATATATATATATATATATATATATATATATATATATATATATATATATGTAATTATGATAACTGGGAAATCGTGATAATTCCTCAGGCTATAATCGTACAACCAACATCTATAATATATATATAAGGAAATTTTCCCGGTATGTCTGATAATATTTTTTCTTCTGGGAAAAAATTTTTTATTTGTTTTATTTCGGCTAGAATAAAAGCAGTTTTAAATATTTTTAAAAAAACATTTTAAGGTCAAAATTATTAGCCCCTTTAAGCTATATTTTTTTTGATAATCTACAGAACAAACCATTGTTACTCAATTAGATACCTAATTACCCTAAACTGCCTAGTTAACATAATAAATCTAGTTAAGCCTTTAAATGTCACTTTAAGCTGTATAGAAGGGTCTTGAAAAATACCTAGTCAAATATTATTTACTGTCATCATAGCAAAGATAAAATAAATCAGTTATTACAGATGAGTTATTAAAACTATTATGTTTAGAAATATGTTGAATAAATCTCCCTGTTAAACAGAAATTAGGTGAAAAGATAAACAGGGGGGCAAATAATTCATTTAATATAGTTTTGTATATTTATTATATACAAATATATATTATATATAAATACATTTACATTTAGTCATTTAGCAGACACTTTATTCTTAAGAGTTTAGTAAAACATATTTTTGTTTTAACATCTCACTTGCAGAAGTGTCATTAAAAGTTGAATAGAAGATTTTCATTCATCACCTCAGATCTAGTCTGTTTTAATAGCTCTACTACATTTTAAACACTTAAAACGGTTAAAATAATTTTTTAATCTGCATCCAAAAGCACCGCCCTGCAGGGCTCTGGTGAAGTGTCTGGGAAAACATGGCCCTCTGCCCTGCCACTGCCATTCAGTCCCGCACTGCCAAAACCAGCGAACCGCCAATGCATCCTAAAACAAGGAAAAATCACAGACCTCCTACAATGTTCTCTGAAACATGACGCTGGAAAACCTCATAATTTCAGCGCTTCACCCACATATCCTCCATCCATCCATCCATCGCTTCCATCATCATCTGAATCCACGCAGCCAAACAGTGGGATGGGATTTGGACGCTTAACTTCATTAGCTACGCCTCAGTCTGGGGCCCGTAGATTATGACTAATTAATCAGCTTACTGTGGCTTAAACACCACTACACAGAAAGGAAGGGTCTTATCTGTCAACACGCTAAACAGATTTCACTCCCGTCATCTTTTCTTTGGTTGAAGCGTACGACACAAATTCCTCCGCTCCGTTTCCTTTGTTGGCCAAAGATTAGCCTGACGCACGCAAGCGGCTGCAACATGGACGGCTGGAACGGACGCTGTAGTTTTGGCTGAACGCGTGTGCCTGTGGGCCGGTGACGGGAGCCGTATTGTCTGCAAGACCTCCGTTTCTATGCTATGATACGGTGCGTTAAGAAAAAAAAAAGGAAAAGGAAACGAGCTGTTTGAAAAAGAGAGAAATAGCGACCTATGAAATCGGTTTTGCTTTTCACAAATTCTATTTCCGTTTTTTTTTCTTGATCCAACTGTAATTGTTTATTTCAAGAAAGTAGTCAACATAATACTTAAAAGGGATGTCTAAATAGTTAAACGTAATTATTCATTAGAATTTTAATAAAAGCTGTGCCTTACAATTTTTTTAATCAGAAATTCAAAATAATCTGACATTAATAGTGCAATATAATGTAATTATTTTGGATTCTGTTTTATTTATTATTTATTATTGTATACCAAACTTGTTCCTAGAGGGTGTCCTGCAGACTTTCGCTCCAACTCTAATCAAACACAGCTGAACAAGCTAATCAAGGTCTTAAGGCTAATTTATACTTCTGCGTCAAATGCCGGCGTATGCTACGGCGCTGACGCATAGCCCTTCGCCGTGGCCATCGCTGACGTGCACCTCTCAAAAAATGTAACTACACGTCGCAACGACGCGTAGCGCAAGCTCTGTGATTGGTCGGCTTGGTAGCGCTGACAAGTCTGGGCGGGACCGAAAGCCGCGTGAATGGTGCGAGCCTGATGGAGCGATTGTTTACAAGTGTGGAGTCCCGTGAAGGAGCTCCGGATGGAAAGTTTTGTTTTGTGTTTACCTCATAGTTAAAGTTGTTGCTTGTCCGCAGGTTCCTGCCTCAAAATGAGCGAGTTTGAGCCACTTGTACATCGCGGAAGTGTTCAGGAAAAGCAAAACAGCAGCGAAGAAACTCGACACAGAGGAACATTTACACCTCACTGTCAACTAGCGTTTTGGAACTGTTAATGCAGACCAACAGAGATAGTGCGCAGAAGTATAAATGCACAGCTACGGGCGTTGCATGCGCCGTAGGTTACGCCGGTCACTTGACGAAGAAGTATAAACCAGGCTTTACTTGGTATACTTAAAAAAAAAAAAAAAAAACCCAGGCAGGTTTGTTTGGGCAAGTTGGAGCTAAACCCTCCAGGACTGAGATCGGTGACCCCTGAACTAATATATGACCAAGAACAACATATTAGCCAATTTGATGCACTTTTTAAATGATTAATTTGGCAATGTGCTTTTATTTTGAAAGCTTATGGGACTTTTACGTTTACAGTGCTCAAAATACCTCAGTTCCCATTCTCTGGCTGTGTCCAAAAATGCCTACTACTCAGTAGGTATTGCATGTCCACTCAGCCGTTTGAAAATTGTATCCTCATAGTCACGTGACCTACCTATGTTAGTTGTCACTTCATTCCCTTTCATAAATGTTCTCGCAGGGCATCATGGAATAGTGCAGCGTGCATCAGATGCACACTTCAGAATCTTGCAGAAAATAGTAGTTTATCAGGGTACTTTTCGCATACTGTTTTTCGAATTCTATGAATTCAGACGTATTACTTGGCTCGCATACTGGTTTTAGCCTACTATATAGTATGGAAGTATGCAATTTCAGACGCAGCCTCTTTCTCGATCTCAAATATTTCAATAATGCAATTGTTTTCAGTCATGTAATCCAGAATCAAAGTCAAAAACATGTGAAAATAATACAAGACAAAGGGTCAAAACACAGCTAAACAAGTCAAGACAAGAAGACGCTTCGTTGAGTTACACAGTAACAAGACTCAACACCAATATGTGTGTGTGTGTGTGTGTGTGTGTGTGTGTGTGCTGTGTTTATAGTCCTTTTGATTAGTCTTGAACAGCTTCAGCTGTTTGTGTTAGCTATTGGGGGATATCTGAGCTAGGTGTGTGAGTGAAGTGCATGATGGGATCTTAAAGTGGCAGATTTGATCTGCAAATGCTAGATCGCTGGTGATCGTGACAGCTAATTTGTGTAAAATGCTTTATCGAACCAAAATTATAGCCTATATTTAATCCAATAATCTTACTTGTTATTAGGTTTTCGGCGTTTTGAGGGATATTGAGTGGTCATCAATCATATCTGTGATATAAAACAAACGGTGGCAAGTTTGTGTTCCTGCACCAATAATTGATGACCACGAAAGGCTGCAATGATTATTAATTTACTGTTTAACTGTAAGTGTATAATAAAATGCACACCATGCATCTAGTTTTAACTATTTCTTATTTTTTTTAAAGGGCATACATCTTGTTTTGATGTCCTTCGGGGAGATAAATTGTTAATTAGGGTGTTCAGACTACCCAAAACCTCTCTATAATTCGTACCCTGCCATATAAACTGTATGAGAAAACATTTATATTTTTTATTTGGTTGAGGGAAAAACATTACTGAGTGCACTGTTGGCGAGTATTTACTTCCTATTAATTATCATTATTATAATATGCATGACCTTTACCAATTTTTGAAATTTGTCAAAAACACCTTAATAGACCTACAGAAGTAGGACACTTAAAAGATATACAATCTTTAATACTTAAAAATCAAGCTAATTATTTCATACTAATTTTCAAATGTATTAAATTAGATGACAAAAAGAAAAATAGTTCAAACCCTAGCATTTAAATATATTATGCCCCTTTTTACAAGATAAAAAAAAAGTCTGTGGTATTTTAGTGCCTTTCACTTTAAATTTAAATAAGATTGTGCTCTTTTCAAAAGAGGGCGGAGCTACAAATGCCTGTGTGTCAGCATAGTAGCAGATTCTAAAACACGACTAACATCCTATGCTAATGAGGGAAAGATAATCACTAATGGGCGGAGCTTCCCCCTCGTATGACACGTACAAAGGGAGAATGTCAATCAAATTGTTTTTGCAGACTGCTTATCGAAATGTGATTATAAAAAATAAAATTGCTATATTTTTATCATTATGAGTTGACTGTTGCCACACAACTGTGTTTAAACCCTTTATTAAAGTGATTTTTGCATGATAGGCCACCTTTACTGCAAATGCATTATCAAAAACATTTAATTTGAACAAAACAGAGGCTTAGTTTTTGAATAATAATCATAAAAACAGTTTCAATTTCATCACTAATCTCCACAATATTGTCAATTTTTCAAATCAAAGGTCCTGCACCTTTTGTGAGGCACAGCGCCATTTGAGATCAGTACAAAATAAAGATAACATACCAAAGACGTCACCAAGCACTAATGGTAACGCTAGACGAAGGTGGTATTTACACAACAACAGGTGAATTCAAAAGACCTCGAGGCCGAGCAGGTCTGTAATTACATCAATTAAATGGGAGGCAGTAAAAGGTGCACCTTGCGATGGCGGAGGCGGAAAAGCACGACGTGTCGTAGTTTAACACAGACACATAATCATGGCTGTTGTATGTTTGCACTGATGTTTCTCACTCATCAAGTTAAGAGTCTTGTTTGCAGAGCTAAGCGAGATTCCTCAATCGGAGGCACGCAGAGACCCCCCCTCCATACCTACAGTGTTTTAGGCAGGACAATAGCGCTTGACATCACCCAGCCCTGCTGAAACCAGGAGCAGCTACTTCCTGTCAACCGGTCTGTCCGGTTCATCCACAAAAAAGAGAATTAAGCTTCCACCAGTATCAGTGTTCGCTCTGTTCTTCCCTAAACTGATCATTTTAGGCTTTTTAATCTGACTGGGAACTATAGACTTATAGCAAAAACTTGCTTGGGTCAAAGATTTTATATACTGAAGAAAAGGAAAATCTTCTTTAAAATACACACATAAGGTTTTAAAATAGATTTGTAGTTCTGACAGTTTTAGAGAGTTTTTAAAAGACCCTTTTCAATACTTTGTAATAGTATTAAATGCATGTATTATACCATCATGAATATTACTCTCATTTCAGTTGGAAAACTTTATATTACACTGTAAAAAGAAGTTAAGGTAACTCAAACCATTTGAGGAAACTGATTGCAACAAACAATTTAAGTTCAAAATCTAATCCTACCGAGTACTGTGAACTTAATCCATTTAATCCATCCAAATGTTGGTAACAACCAAATTTAGTATTATTATGTAGTATTTATAGTAGTAGTAGTATTAGTATTAGTATTAGTAGTAGTATTTATGTCTATTGTTTGTTTTTTCTCTTTTTATATTGCTGCTGGTCTCTGTGAGTTACCAAACGAATTTCGTTGTACAACTACAATGACAATAAAATTCTTTACTTTACTTTACTTGAGTATATAAACAGGGTTTCTGTTTCTGCAGACATTAAAACCATTATGAATGAAATTTTAGACTTATACAGGACTTATATACTTTTTTTAATATCCTAGTTGGAAAAGATTTTCACTCACACATCAAAGATTGTTTTTATAATATAACTTAAGCGATTATAACTTAATAATACTAATAATAATACTAATAATAATATGAATACTAATAATTTAATAATAAAACTATAGGTCAGGTCAGTATCCTCAGCAAATGTTACAATAGGAAAAGTAATTAAATGCTATTTTTAAATAAAAAGCTTCAAGTTTAATTGAGATTGGTATTGTTGGTGATTGTATGGCCTTTAATAGCCAGATTTGGGTAGCTATACAAAAACAAAGAAAAATTAAGACCTGTAAAAAAAAAAGATTTCAGTAAAACAAAAGATTTCAGTAAATTTAAGACTTTTTAAGGCCTAAAATGTATCTTTTGAGATTTAAGACATTAAGACCCCGCAGACACCCTGATAAAACAATTTAAGCACAATAAAACCCAATAAATTAAAAGAACTCAAACCAATTGAGTACTGCAAAACTCAATAAGTTAAGGCAACTCAAACTGTTTCAGGAAACTGATTGCGACAAACCATTTAAGTTCAAAAACTAATCCATATAAGTACTGTAAACTTAATCCATTTCAGTAATCCAGCAACTTCAACGCTGAGTTGTAGTAAATTGAGTTTACTACACTAATGTCTATTTCCATATCTAAATTTGATAAATTTGACTGTTTTTACATTGTAAAGTGTACTTTTAAATAATTATACACAAAAAGAAATTAAAACATGTTAATGTTACAAAGAATCTCTAAAACAAATACATTTAAACTTTGCTTAAATTGAAAATTATACAATCCATTAAAATTGTGAATAACTTAATAATGCTTTATACAAATGCATTCAAGTAAAGTGTAACCTACTTTAAAATGTAAATCAAAACGTCAAGAGGTGTAACTATCTATTTACATTGCACACATACAGTATATGCGCACATAAACTGTTTAAAAAAATGTGAAAATGTCTGTTAAGAATGTCACTTTACCATATGCAATTGAAAAACTGCAAATGATTACATTTACAGTAGAGGAAGTATTCAATAAGACACCATTTTTCTAAGAAAACATATTTCTAAAAGTACCATTGACTTTAAATTTTCACCAAATGTTGGTAACAACCAAATAAATTCATATATGCAAAGAAAACAAATGTAACTAGTTAACAATTTAAGTTGTGTCATAAAATGAAATAACAGTAAAAAAAAAAAAAAAAGAATTGGATACATGAAGGAAGGAAGCTGCAGAAAGGCAGTGAAAGCCCAGCCAGCAACTTAAAGACACATCTCATGGAGAATAAAGTCAAATGTATTGCTTAGGTATGATTTTTTTTACAAACTTTAACAAAGTGTAAAAATCTTTTATGGTTCTGTAAGTTTTGTCAATCAAATCTGATCTTTATTTTGTATTTTCTATTGGACTCCAATCAGGTGATTGGCTGGGCCATTCTACAGCTTGATTTCCTTTCTCTGAAAGCATTTGAGAGTTTTCTTGGCTGTGTTTTTGATCATTGTCTTTCTGAAATGTCCACTCTGGTTTCATCTTCATCATCCTGATATTGTAGATGTTGGACGGAAGCAGCTGATTCTAATCTACAACCAGGGAGGGTCAGATTGTTGCTGAATAACTTCTGAGAAACTTCAGCTGCTGTCTGGGCTTCCACTGCCTTTCTACAGCTCTCTTACTTCATGTGTTCAATCCTTTTTTCCTGTTTCATTTAATTTTATTACACAAGTTAATTTGTAAACTAATGATTTGTGTTCTTTTCATATACACATAACATCTGGTGAAAATTTAAAGTCAACAACAGCTTTAAAAATACGTTTTCTGAGAAAAATGGTGATGTGTTCAGTGCTTATTTCCCCCGCTGTATGTGTTATGTGTATATAACAAATTTAGTTTCTTTCCACTTTTGCAATTAATCTAAACAAAGCTGTCTTGTATTACGTTTTCTGTTAATGTTGTTGAAGTTTTGATTACCTTTGCGGTGTCAATTCCTGTTTTATAATCCAATTTTTATAATGTTTTTTTTTCACATGTTGTTTGCATCGCACGACTTTGCTGAACAATCATGTATACTAAAATTTTGATTATGACTTTTATTTATGATATTAGGATTTTCATATCAACATTGGGCTGCTAGATTATGGGAAAACTTTATTATTTTGAGCATAACTGTATTATGATTATTAGCAAATGACCAAAGGGTTTAAGATAGGTTTCTTAAACTTAGTCCTAGAGGGCCGGTGCCTCAACACACCTTCAAGGATGTTTCAAGAAAGCCTAGCAAGAACTTTATTAGCAGGTGTGTCTGATTGGGGTCATAGCTAAAATCTGCAAGACACCGGACCTCCAGGACTGAGACTGAGAACCCCTGGTTTACGAGATGCACGCATGTATGTTTATGTCAAGTCTATGCACATATTTTCCTGCGACTAAGAGCACAAAAGAAACCAAAAACATTGTCCAAACACTCCATGAGACTTCATTGGTTCAACTGTAATCATATGAATCTCAGACTGACTTTTGAGTGCCAAAAAATGCTAAAGAATTTTTTTAGCCAATGTCTTTCTCTTCTAATGTTGTTAATGAAACATACAACATTACTGTCAAAAGTGCAACACATTTTACAGGTATGTTTGGTGCACAAGAGTGTTCTTGGAGCTTCGTATGATTACAGTTGAACACAAGATGTTTTGGCAATGTTTTTCTAGACTTTAAACATATCTTAAATATCAATTTGTGTTTTAAAGATGAATGAAGATCTCAGGGAACAACATGAGGGCGTGTATTTAATGACAGTTTAAATTTTTGGGCTAAACTAGCACTTTTAGGGTTGTAAACTGCTCCAACACATTGCTCGAGCTCACATTCATGCACACATAACACAATAGAGACTAGAGCTGCACAATATATCGCTTAAGCATCAATATCGCAATGTGAGCATCCGCAATAATCACATCGTAACATCTGCAATGTTGAGTCTGCATTATAGTTAACCAGGATCTACAAAATACACTTGATTTGTGGAGTCACTAGAGAATTTAACCAGAAGAGTGTGAAAGCTCGTCATTTACATGAGTTCTTAAAGCCTGTGACTCAGCAATTCATGATGACATGATTACATTTTGGGCTCAAAAAACTGATGTTTGGAGGTGTAACAACGATGAATTGCATGTAATTATTTATATTGAATTTTAGACGATTTTTGCAAAAAATAAATACATAAATTCTTCAAATTTTTGTCACTTCTACTCCAAATATCTACATTTCAAACCGAAAATAAGACTACTTATGTTATTTTTGACTTATTTTCCTGAAGGTGTAAACTAAACAATATTTTTCTCTAAGAATTCTTTTTAGGACTAGAAACAAGACAAAGCAATTTTTTTTTTGAACTGTGATTTTTAAAATCTTTGTACATGAATACTAATAGAGCTATTCTAACCATTTTGTAAAACTGAACTCATAACGCAATATTTATCGCAAAAAATTTTGAATCTAACAAGATCAAATTTTTCTAATATCATGCAGCCCTACAAGAGACTGAATCTGATTTACTCCACCGATAATCTCCAATCCCACAGTTCAAAAATTCAACACATTCTATTCTAAGCATCTAAGCACTCTGACTTCAGTCTAAATCAATCAAACAACTAATCCTTTGGAGTGCCTTGTGAACTATAGGTTCTAAGACATGCTGATGTATCTTTAAATAAATAAATCGCTTCGTTTTACCAACTCCTCTCAACAAATTACAAGACCCCAGAACCCTGCGAGAACACGCTTTTGATGGAAGAGAAGAATAGACAGGAGAAAGCAAACAGGATCTGTAATAATTTGCACATTCATGCATCAGGGCTTATGTCAATTTGTCAGATCAGTGGACGGACGCTGAGCACATTTCATCAACCTCTCTCCATACAAATGAAGGCACCGAGCGAGACCCTCCTAGACTCGTGCACTCAAGTCAACCTGTTCACAGAGCAGCACATCTGCAAAGCACAGCGCTGACGACACAACAGATCCAAACAGAAGGAGAGAGAGAACATCAGATAAGAGGGGATTTGTCCTACCCTGCAACAGTAATTTACCAAACCGATTCTCCTGAAGCCCATCAGTCCAGATCTGGGCGAGATTATTGGAGTTGGCCAGAGTCCAGCATTAACGCGGCCAATCGCAAGCCGCCTTTCTGCACTGACTCCAGGCGAGCTCTTCTAATCAAACTTGAGCAAACACAGAGATTAAACCGAACACCATTATTCTCCTGTTTCCCTTCAGGAAAGCATCAGACTGTTGAGTGAGTGTGTGATCTGAAGATCATGTCGTTTGTGATCGCTTTCGCTTGTAGCTTCTTCCTCTTTTTCATTTTTTTTTTATTTTATCCCAGTTACATTCTTTGGTTTGTTTGGTTTCCTTGTTCCACCCCGCAGGTAGTCAAGTACCCATAATGCCCATCAAAATGGTCTCTGCGTGCAGAATTTCTGTCTCGCTGCTTGCATGAGATTACCTCTTTTTTTTTTCTTTTTTTTTAAAGCCCAGTCAATGTCAAATTGTTCCTGAGGCAGAAAGTCGCTCATGACAAACAGATCTGGACATGTCATTTCAAAAGAGGAAACCTAACGAAAATAAAACAACAACCGGGACACAGGCCTTTGGACATAACCTCTAATAAGAGAAACTTGATGTTGACATGTGCTGAGGTAAAATGGGAGTTGGGCTTACACACACAGCTTGCTGCCATGATGCTAGTGTAATCTGGATTTGACAGCATGTGTAGTTAGCATTTGCTTACAGTAGGGGTGTCAAAATTAATCGTTTCTTCGGTGCACTGCGATGCAGACGCAGACAATTCGGTATCGGTTCAGTAATAATCATAACCGGTTATTACTGATGTCATTTACCTCATATGCGCTCTGTCGCGAGGGAGGCCATCACGAGTATTTACAGCGCTTTAACTACTTAAAACTCATAAACTGTGCACAATTTCACTGTGTGTGTTTGCTGGATCAGTCTTTCACTGACATATACAACAATAGCCCCTATTTCACTGAGATCGAGAGAATGAAAGTAGCCTACTCCATTCTCTCTCTCTCTCTCTCTCTCACACACACACAGTAGCCCATTTGACTTGCTGGCGTGGCTTTTCTTCTCTTCTCGGCTGTTTTACAGCGTTACTTTTGCATAAAGAAACGAGCGCGTGTCTGCAGAGTTTTTTCCACCGTGTCCATCATACATCAGCTGAGACATCGCTGCTGCCACCTGCCGCTTATCAGTATCACTCATCTGTGAAGAACGCAGCGTGCAAAAACAAATCGCAACCGTTTTTTTTTTTTTTTTGAGAGTGTGACCAATCAAAGGGGTGTACGAGAACTAGACAAGGATCAGAAATTGAGCTGGATATTTATATTTGTTTATATTATTTGCTAAATGCCCGTTTTGTTTAAAGTTACAGTTTATATTTTTTTTGTATTATAGTTTGTATTAAATGACAAAATTGTATTACAAATAGTATATAAATATAAATATATTCATACATTTTAATACAAGAAATGCTGCTGTGAAGAAAATATAAAACTGTATGGAAAGCACCGTCAATGCACCGTGATGCACCGCAATATCGAATTGAACCGAATCGATGGCATGATAATCGTAACCGAACCGAACTGTGAGACTAGTGTAGGTTCACAGCTCTAACTTACAGTGTAATTACCAACAAAACAGAAGGAAACTTCATGGGGTTCATGTTAAGCTACAGGCTGATTTATAGCCCTACACCATGTCCGTCGGTGTCGCTGACGTGCACCTCTCAAAAAATGTAACTATACGTCCCAACGGCGCGTAGTGCAAGCTCTGTGATTGGTCGGCTTGGTAGTTCTGACGAGTCTGGCGGGACTGATAGCTGCGCGAGCCCAATGGAGCGATTATTTACAAGTGTGGAGTCCCATGAAGGAGCTCCAGATGGAAAGTTTTGTTTTTTGTTTACCTCATGGTTAAAGTTGTTCCACGTAGGCCAGTTCCTGCCTCAAAATGAGCGAGTTTGAGCCACTTGTACATTCAGGAAGCATTCAGAAAAAAAAAAAAACACAATCGAAGATACTCAACACAAAGGAACATTAATGCCTCACTGTCAACAAGCGTTTCGGAAGTTTTAATGCAGACCAATAGAAACGGTGCGCAGAAGTATAAATGAACAGCTACACGCATTGCATACAGAAGTATAAACCAGGCTTAAGGTGTAGGCTTTGTTTAGGGATAATAACCAGTCATTAGCCCCTTTCACACAGTGATACCAGTAAATATCCGGAAAATTTCCAGAACAACTTTACCAGTAAATTAAAAAAAAGCACTGTTCACACAGGCAAAGACATTACGGAATTTTTCCGGAAAAGACCATTCACACATCCATTCCAAAATACCTTTAAATTCTGACATCAATCACCAGAAACGGCCTCTAAACGGCTGCGCTTTTAAAAGGCAGAAGCACAAACCTCAGCTAAATGTTTACACATTTGACAACATTACAAATTCTGTGGATGAATACAACATCGATTAAACTATATGGAGGAACACTTTCACATGTGGAGATGTTCATAATATGACTGTGTGCTGGAACTGGAGTACGCATCAAACAACTGAAGCAGAACTTGAAGATAAACAAATATAAGTATTCATCATTTTAGCGATCTTTTTTTTCAACAGTTGGCATTAATAATGAACTTAGAAACGTTATCTGACATCTAGCAGCTAAATGTGTCTGGATGTTATGATTGGCTGGAGTAGATGTTTCATGTCAGCATGTTCTAAATGTGAACGAGCTTTTTCCGGCAATTTTTCTTCTGCGTTCACACGGAGCAGCATTCCAGCAATTTACCAGTAATGTTACAACCTCTCTTTCTGGAAAATTGCCGGAACGAATTTACCGGTATTTTTAAAAAAGGCCCGTTCACACATTCTCCGAAAAAGATATGCATGTGCGAAAGGGTATATTAACAAGTATATGATAAGTACATAATATTTACATGAGAATCAGACTTAAAGTGCTAATGTAACATGTTTGCTATGCATATTGCTAGCTAGTCATAACACTTTAGTTTGAGTAACAATACATACCATTTACTACTAGCTTATTACCTGCCTCTTAATAAGATATTAACTAATTATTAGCACTTATAAAGTTTGATCTTGAATTGCATCCCTAATCCTACCCATTACCTAAACCCAACTACTACCTTATCAATTTGTTTATTTGTTTATTGAGCTAAAAGTCTTAGTTAATGGCTGGCAGCTAGCTCTCTGTAACTCTCACATGGTTGCTCACTGAAGCTAAGCAGGGTTTCATCCGGTAAGTACCTGGATGGGAGACCACATGGGAAAGCGAGGTTGCTGCCGGAAGTGGGACTAGAAGGGGGGTCCTAACGCCCCAGTATATTGATGGGGATTCTATACTGCTAAGTGAGCACAGTCTTTCAGATGAGACGTTAAACCGTGGTCCTAACGCCCCAGTACAATGAAGGGGACTCTATGCTGCTTAATGAGCACAGTCTTTCAGATGAGACTGTTGTCGTTAAAAATCCCAGGATGTCCTTTGAAAAAGAGTAGGGGTTTAACCCTGGCATCCTGGCCACATTTTCCCACTGGCCTGTCCATCATGGCCTCCTAACCATCACCATATCATAATTGGCTTGTCTGGCGCAATATGGCTGCCGTCATGTCATCCAGGTGGATGTTGCACACTGGTGGTGGATGAGGAGATTCCACCAGAAAAGTGTAAAGCGCTTTGAGTGTCCAGAAATGAGCTATATAAATGTAAGGGATTTGTTTGTTAAATAGCATGAATTGTACATTAATAATATCTAGTTATACCAATCCTCTTGATTCATGCCCTTTGTTTTAAATCTAAAAGTTTTGATTTCAGCAAGCACAAGCTGCAAATTTACAGTAGTTTTAGTTTATAAACAATACCAGATTAGGGGTGGTTATTATACATGTATTATATTGTGCCATGATATGGATTTTGCTATACAATGGACATTGTTATTCTAACGTTCTAATTTGCCATTCTTAAAATAAAGGCGATTGGAATTACATTTTCTGTTAATTGTTTCAAAAAAAGATCTCGTAATTTTCATATGTTTCAAAATCTGCATTTTTTTCTGACTTTGGTAAACAAACATTGTCAGAAATATGTTATGTTAATGTATTTGTTTTTAATTCATATTTATCTATGATACTGGGATTATAGAACTGATTTATTTTATCTTTGTCATGATGAGGGTAAACAATATTTTACTAGATATTTTTCAAGACATTTCTATACAGCTTAAAGTGACATTTAAAGGCTTAACTAGGTTATTTAAAATAACCGGGCAGGTTAGGGTAATTAGGCAAGTTATTGTACAATGATGGTTTGTTCTGTACACTACAGAAAAAGAAAAATTGCTTAAAGGGGCTAATAATTTTGTTTCTAAAATGGTTTAAAAAAATTATAAAAACTACTTTTATTCTTGCCGAAATAAAACAAATAAGACATTCTCCAGAAGAAAAAAATATTATCAGACACACTGAGAAAATTTCCCTGCTCTGTTAAACATAATTTAGGAAATATAAAAAAAAAATCAAAGGGGGGATATATATATATATATATATATATATATATATATATATATATATATATATATATATATATATATATATATATATATACACACACACCTATTTTAAATAGAATTTGTCAATTTCTGTATCTGAATCCTGTTTGACCCTTTGGAAAACCATAAAGCACTGTTTGTTTGACTTTTTTGTAAATATTCTTGCTTGACAAAGTGTTTATTTTTTTAAGCCTTCTGGTGAAATAGTATTTATATTACAATTTATAATCGCAGAAAAAAAGAAAATACCACAATGTCCATTTTTTTTCAAATATCATGCAGTAAGTTAACTGAACAGATTTGTGTTGGGACAACCAGATGGAATTGTGTGGAACCCAGCATTTCTACAGTGTATATTCACCTTATTCTTCGCAAACGAGCGGGCGCAGCCATTTAAATCTTTTTGGCACGAGACTTCCGGTCTCATTCACTTCCATTCATTTTTATACATTAAAAACTGCTCGTTTCGCTGTTTGATGTTGCATACTGATATTTCCCTGTTATATTATTATACTTGGTCTGTAAAGTAATGCAAACATTTGTTTGTAGAGCAAGTAGTTTGACCGTTTTTTGCCGTTTATTATTCCTAGTCAATTCTTCCAAAGGCAACTGAATCGGAAGTTCTAAGACAATCGTGAAAACAGGCGCACTTCCGCATTTTAGAATAAGGTCAATAGACTGATTTGAGAAATGAGTCTATAATATTGTGACACAAACACCACCTGCAAGACAAATTACAATCTAAAAAAGTGAGCATTATGAAACTAAGGGCAATAGGAGCAGTGATGCTTGCCTTAGCAAACACCACCAGTAACTGACAAAGCGGGGAATGAAGCAGCTGCACAGGCATGACATCAGAGGGCGGTGATTTCCAGACTGAACTGGCACGATGGCTGCACTCCACATTCCAAAGGTCAAGGCACCACAGCAAAGCCAAAGGTGCATTTTTCTAAGCTTTGCCCACACCGTAGGGAATGGTTAACAAACAAAAGCCCCACACTCCCCCTGGGCCCAGACAGGATCCCAGAGCAAAAACCGCACAGATCCTGTGTCTGTCTTTTAGCTGCGACCTGCGACAAAAGCAACAAACAAAAACCCAGGCACGTTTCCTCCTAAACTTACTTCTCCCAACAACTCCTTACTCACTGGGGGCCAGATGAGGGTTTCATTCACCCCTGACCCATTCGAAAAAGAGGGTTTTGGATGTATTAACATGCATTTTTCCTCAGTATGACCAAGACACACCTCGCATAGGGATGAGCAATGCGTTTGACATGATGTCATTATGCCATTTGACTAAGAAAATAATTACTCGTTGATGCTTTATATTTAGACACAAGTAGAGCTAGAATGAAACAGGCTTTTAGATTTGGAGTAACATGAGGGAGAACACAATAACTGTTTTCTTGAATGAACCATTTTTGCAGCCACGTCCATAATAAATGAATTAATGAATTTCAGTTTCATAGGTTGATTGGTTTGGCTAGCTGCTAACAGATACGATAGCTTTATGCAATCTTTTACAAGTTGAGTATTTGCTTTATTTTTTTGATGTCATTTACGAAGTGACCAAAATACAACCAAATTAACCCTTTGACAGGTTCTAAATACTCCTGCTGACTTCCCTGCACTGACTTTTTAATATGACGCATGACTTTAAAAAGTTTCCATTGCATTGCAGCAGGTTTATTTACGTGCCACCACAGCAAAGATGCTTTATTCATACAATTATTTTGTTTCTTTTTCGCGAAATACTGATATACAGCCTACCTTGATTGAGTGCCGCCATGTTAAGGTTGATTTATACTTCTGCGTATGCTCCAGCGCAGCCTTCATGTGGACGTGTAGCCCTCGACGTGGCTGACACTCACCTCTCAAAAACGTAACTGCTCGTCGCAACCATAGACTGTAAAATATATGGACGTAGTGTCCGTGACGTCACCCATAGGTTTCTAAAGAGCGCAAAAGAAGCCACAAGTAGGCGCGGCCAACCGTCGCCATTTTGTTCGCACGTCATCACACTCACGGCGGGATACCAAACAAGGGCAAAGAGGCGGAGAGTGAGCGGAGCTACAGACACCTGCTGACAGTTTGCTTGGACCTAGTTCAGACACACTTTACTTTGGGAGAACGCTTAATACTTTATCACCTGTGACTCGTTTGTAGTCTGACCACTTGTGCTTGGTTGTAAACTTTATCAATAAAGTGTTTAGACTTTTAAAAACACTGCTGTAATACATTGAGCCACTAAACATTGTTCTTATGACGTTTCTCAACAGGAGGAAAATGCGAATTACTTCCAAACACTTCAGATATAGTCTGTGTTAGTTAATGTAAGACTATTGATGAAATCCAGCATAACACTGTATGACAACGCTTCAGATGACTGTTCTAGAGCCTACAGCTAATCAATCCCTGGATTCTGGAGTGCATTACAGCTCTAAATATAAATATAAACGATAAATGATTTTAAATAAAATAAATACATGTATAGAGATGGTATATGAGTATATAACTTTACTCACATGGGAAACGGAGGGCACGTGAATGGTTTGTGAGCACAATTAAGTTCACCCAGCATGCCATGCTATCTAATAATTGTAGGAAACAAGTCCAAAAGGCAGTTGACTGTGTAAAGCCACATAAAACAACACAGAAATACGATAAATATGCCGAGTTCAGTGGCTAATCTGCAGGATTCAGCTGAGGTGACAGGACGGCGACCATCGAGACCTAGCTGTCACTCAAGTGGCCACGCCCTTAATTATGCAAACTTAATATAAAGGAAACGGATGAGTTATAAAAAAATTCACCCCCCTCACAGTTGTCATGAAGGGTAATATTAGCTGTATTAACCAAAATCTTTTTTTGTACCAGGTTATAAAAACCTTTTTTTCTGCTGTAAAGTTGGCCGTTCTAACAGTGGGCTCAATTGAAATTTGCTCTGTTTTGGAGCCAGGAGCGGCCAGGACTAGCGGAATTTCGGATGAACTGGAGTTTTAGTTACTTCCGTATTGGCTTCATGAGGGAGAGCGGGAGGTTGCCGCTTGGTCGCAACGACTCGAAGCCCAAGCTTTGTAATTAACCGGCTTAGTAGTTGTGACCAGTGTGGGTGGGGCATAGAATCGCATGAACCCATTGGAGCGCATTTCTACAAGTCGTGCGAAGGAGCTCAAAATGGAAATTTTTGTTTTGTGTATACCTTGCTATACGTCCGCTGGTTCCCGCCTCTGAATGAGCAAGTTTTAGCTACTTGTACATTAAAGTAGCGTACAAAAAAAAACACCCATGAAGAAACTCGAAACAGAGGAACATAAAATAACCTACTGCCAGCTAGCATTTCAGATATGTTAATGCAGAGCAACACAAACAGCATGCGGAAGTATAAATGCACAGCTACGTGTAAGGCAGTCGCCGTGGGTCACGCTAATCACTCAATGCAGAAGTATAAATCAGCCTTGTGTCGATAGACGATGGCCGAACAACATGAGCGATACACCGCCCCCATCTCAGCAGCAAGCCACTCGCAAAACATACACACTTAGGCCCTGCGTAAACTAATAGGTCTTAGTTTTAAAACATCCACGCTGGCGTTTCACCTACAATTTCTGCAAAACCATCCACACTACACAGATGAAGACCACACACAAACACACTCGTCATGCGCTGCGTTGTATGTGCACGTATGAGTTCTAGCAGTTAGCGGGTGCTTTGAGCACAAAACCCCAGAGAGCAGTGCACGTCCAACAGTATATCAAGGATGCACCACTGGATCTATAGTTGTCATACCTGATACTTAATTAATCTTGTCTAAATCTAATGACTCTTCTGTCTTTTGAGTCAGTTAACGTGCCACAGCGTCAGTACACTTCTTTAATCTTTCGCTTTCATGCTTGTCCTTAGTAATTTAAGCGAAAACCTCAGACGGTGTTGGTTGATTCCTGTTGGTTGTGCACCTCTTTTACCAACCTAGTTTGTCGACGCCATTTAACCGACACAGATCACTCTGCCTATTCATGCCAGAGTCCTGCGGAAAAAGAGATTGACAGGTGGTAATTTGTGTGCAACTTATCTTCATTTATTTATGATCTGGTTAAGGGTAAAACAAAGGCCATGCAGGTCAGGTAGTTAAAACGGTAGGCTACAAATAATTAACTTGTTATGAATGAATTCATTTTTCACAAATAAATAGTTCACCTCTGCCTATGATGACGATGTCACAGTCTACCGCGATGTTTCATATTAGACGTCGAACGATGCCAAATTGGTTGACATTGCCCAACCCTAATGTGCATAAAACACGTTATTCGATTATGCAATTAAGTCATTATTATTGCCATGTCCATAGACATTAGACATTATTATACAAACCATAAACCACAAAAAAATTATGCTGTTTGTTCAAACTACTTTTTTAAAATGAGCTGAAACAACACTATTTTTGAAGGACAATTATTTTTATGCTAAATCCACTGAAATTTGTAAAAACTAATAAGTTAATTTAATTTCTTGTCCAACACAAATCATTTGAGTGGAACTCAGCCTTTACAGTGATGTTAGGTTTCGCTTGTACTTGTATTCCTTTAAAGGTTTGTAACCTAAAATAAACATTACTTGGTAAATAATTAAACATATCAAATATTTTTAAAGAACACTAATCGATGAACTTCGATTTACTTTTTTTTTTTACCAAATAACCAATTTTCCAATGAGAATAGCACCATTTTTTCTCTAAAAATTTACATTTTCCATTGAGTAAACTTTATTTTTTTTTACTGTTAAAAATGTAAGCTTTCTAGTTTAAATAAAGCAGATTTAGACTATCCAAACAGTCAATCTTTTAATATGAACAGAAAAAAAATGACAGTTTTCTTCTGAGGAGCTAACAAAAAAGTTTTTATTGTTGACAAAAAGTAGCAACAAAACAGAGGCCTGTTTCCTCCTAAACTGATTTCTCCCAACAGCTCCTTATACACCAAGGGCCAGATGAGGTTTTCTTTCACCCCTGACCCTTTGGAAAGAGAGAAAAGGGGGTTTGAACGTGCTTGCGCAAAAGCCTGCTCCATGGGACGCCTCAGGAAACGCGAGATTATAGTGTGTGTTTTTGAGTCTTCTCGAACATCCTCGTTTATTTGGCTTACACAGAGGCTAGTTACAAACGTAATGAGGAGAAATGCATGTTGACAACATGCCTCACACCGTGACTCATCCAATCTGGATCAGTTATGTCAACACACAAAGCAAGCGTCGCAGAGACCCGGCCCTCGTTTCTCAGTTCTGCTATCGAATGTGCAGTGTAGAAAACAACAAGAGCTGGGCAGAACCGGACCAACTGCATTCCTCTGCTCACACGCTTTTATAAGACAACGTACCTGCATTCCCCTGAAATTCACTATGCTGTTTCATGAAAAACCACAAACAGAAACAGAAACAAACAGAAATGAGTTTCAAGAGCTCGACCAGAGTGTTGCTCTAAATAACTACAACCATGAGCTCTCAAGTAGAATACAACAAGGAGAAACCTTTCAATATATCATTTAAAGCACCTCTCCATATGTTTTACATGGTTTTTCATACACCAGATATAAATAAAACACCACATCAACTCTATATAAATAGCATGTACATAAATCAGAATTATATGAAAGTATAGGGGGGCTCAGTTTTGTTACATACTGTGTGTGTGTGTGTGTGTGTATGTGTGTGTGTGTGTGTGTGTGTGTGTGTGTGTGTATATATATATATATATATATATATATATATATATATATATATATATATATATATATATATATATATATATATATATCATGTTTTTTGCTACATTCATTCTTCTGTGGCGGGGCACCACACCAAAATTCATCCCGCCACAGCTACATTACAGCTTCTTATTCAAAATATTCGCTCATTTTTTAAATTAAAACCGTTACCGAAAACGTAACATAACAGCGCAAACTTTTCTGTGACCGTAGTAGTGCTGTGCATTCTGTTTAACCCTTTATGGTGATGTGCTGACTGACTGACAGGTGCGTGAGACCAGAAAACACATCGTAGCTTTCAGTAATGATGAACACAGTTTCTATAATTACACTTATAATTACACAATAATACAAAATAATTACACTTTTTTTAATAGATAAAGGTCAGTGGCTCTGCATATAATGACTTTATCTTGCTAAAGTTTATAGCCGTTTCACTTTTCTTAGGATGCATTAATAAATGCATTAAATCGCACTTCAGACGCGTTTATTTGAGGGTGCAAGAAAATTTGCACATGAGCAGCATAAATTTCAGCGTAAATATGTTTTTTCTTTCACAGCGAACACAGTGTTGCGCATGAAAATAAACAATTACTGTGTAAGTATAACAACCCTAGCCTACCTACAATGTTGAATATAATGCAAGAATCTGATGACAAAATTCTACCAGTGAAAACAAATAGTCAAATAATGATATAAATAACTGATGACAAGCACGTCTTAAACATAATAAATCAACTTTATAATTAATGAAGTTATATTCATATAACTATATTTTAGATATAATAATAGAAAAAAATTGCAGCATGATAATTCATTTCTGTACCTAAATACTGTTAGAATGCACAGAAAAATGTAAATTCAATCTCATAAAATGTTATTAACATCGCAATATTTACTTAAAAAACTTAAATAATCGCAATATTAATTTATTTTTTTAACCATTTTCTCTTAATCATTGACTTGAATAGTTTTCTTTTTTCCCTAGAAAATATTTATAGGGAATAGTAATACGGTGCAATTTACAATCTGAACTAATCTAACCTTAAGTTTATTCACGTTTTCCAGTTCATCACTTTGATTTTACCTTTAATAATCAATCAATAATCAATAATCATTTAATCAATTAATAATCTCTGCAAAAACCTGGAGAGATTACTAAACTCTGAATCCTTTTTAATAAATTATTTTAAACAAAACAAAACTGACACTTTTCCCAGTATTGGGTTGCGACTGGAATAGCATCAACTGCATATATGCCAGAATAGTTGGATGTTCATTCAGCTGTGGTGACCCCTGATAAATAAGGGACTAAGTTGAAGGAAAATGAATAAATGAATGAATGAAGAGCTGACAGTGCATTGACGCACTTAATAGTCATTTTGGTTTACAGACACTCATTTCCATTCTAAATTTTTTTACATTTTGCTTACAATCCAAAGTCAACTATCCAGATAAAGTTAAATCCCAACAAACCATTATAAAACAAGATGCTAAAAATTGATTCTGGTTACATATAGATCTGCTAAAGGCGCAATAACTCTTCAGTCTCACGTCCTGAAGTTAATAACTATTATTACAGTGGGAGTAAAGTTGAGAGTGCTCCTGACATTTGAAGTAATTGTTCTTCGAGGTCTAGTAGTCCCTGAAGCAAAGGTCGTGACGTTCCTGCATGTCGCCTTGGATCCTGACAACCCATCTGCTTGACACCGAATACAATGGCTTTTAAAAGCAACACTTGGGGCAACGGATCAAAATATCAGACCCCAAAAAGCCAGCAAATTAACCTGCTGCTTGACAAGAAAAAAAAATGCTATATGTCCAAAGTAGCGACTGGTATAATGATAGATCTCAAGGCTGATTCCCGAAACCAAGTTTCTTTTTAAACGGCATTTTATTATTTTTAAAAAAGTTGAATATTTTGTATTACCAAAAAGTCAAGTTCAATCAAGTTCTTAAAAGTCATGACATAACCTCTTAAAGTTCAGTCTGCCAACTAGTCACAGATCTTCAAAGTATAAGAGTTCTAATGAAATTATAGTAGAGTTTTAAATTTTTTAATTATTAAACATAAAATCATAAAATGTCTAAAATAAAATATAAAACTCTGTAACTGGCCATTGAGTTACAGATGAACGACATGAGGTTGAGTAATTAATAACAGATTTTCTGCTTAGAATCTCATGAAACGTCTTAACTTATTTCTCAAAAACATTTTGATGAATCCATCCCCTGGAGGTTTCAATCTCCAGCCAGATTGCGCCAATAGCCGTTTAGCAACTGGAAGTGGAACTAAATAAACATGAATCTATTTCCTCTTGTGGTGAGCCATATGGAAGTGCTGAAATAAACCAAAAGGCACTTGACTGGCCGACTCGTATGAACTCTTCCCAGCCATGACGTGGCTCATTTTAGAGCTTCTTTCCCGTTTGCTGGCGATAGCAGGGGCATCATTAGCTAAGTGAGACCAAGATGACAAGCCGTTGCAGGGGCGCTCGATAACACAGGGCCCAGCACCTTTAAGCAATGCAGCACTTACTCATGAGCGAGCGGCCGGCACTGTCGCCAGATAAGGAAAAGAGCAGGCCAGATAAAAACACTCCCAGATGGTTCGCCTATCGCATGATGTAAGGAGATGTGTTTGCCATTATGCAGCAAGACACACCTCACAAAGAAATGACCAATGTGTTAGCGTGACTCTTTGACACAATGTCATGGTTTCATTTGACTAAAATAAAATCTTTTTTCGATGACTGATCCTCTATATTTGTACACAAACGTTTAACAAGTAGAGTTTCCCAGAAAACAGCATTTGGGTTTGGCATGATATTGCAGCATTTGGATGATATGCTTGAGTGCATTATAGTAGACACATTAACCAATGAATTTCCCTTTTCATAAGTCAGTTGGTTTTGTTGGATGGTTGCTGGTTTGATTTGCTGTACTATAAATGTGCTTTATTTGCCATTTACTAAAAATAAATGCAATTTACTGAGAGTCTGGCTATTTAGTGAACGGCAAGTTTTACAAAAACCAAAATCACTCACACAAAAACTGAAATGAAGTTTGTTTACTTAGTTAAATTAACTTGAACCCAAAATCAGAATAAATTGACAAGAGATGCCAATTTCTACAAATTCTTTTGATCGATAAGCTTTTTAATTAATGATCAATGATTAAAATGCATTGTTAATCACCACTCCATCATAAACACAATACAATTTTGAATGATTTCATATTTTTTAGCTAGGCTAACAATCCACCCAAGCATTTTCCATTCTGGAAAAGTCTACACAATGTAAACTGCACACACTTGATTATGTAATGTGTAAAGTCGTAGACACGTCTCACAGCGCAAAGTATAACCTTTAAATGTCCATGCCTAATCGGTTGTCGATAAAGTCAATCGATTAAAGGCTTATCGACAGTATGGAAAATGCAAATAAAAAAAGAAGGTGGGGATTTCCAAATTTACTTTGACTTGTATTTCATTGCAGACAAAATGAAAAGAAAATATTTCATGTTTTGTCTGGTCAACTTCATTTCATTTGTAAATATACATCATTTCCTGTCATTCAGACCTGCAACACATTCCAAAAAAGTAAGGACAAAGCAAATTTGAGGTTGGTAATCAGGTAAATTGGCTAAATGGTGTGATTTGAAACAAGCGATGTGAACAGGTAATTGTAATTATGAAATGGTACAAAAGCTGCATCCAAGAAAGGTCTATTCCTTTAGGAGCAAAAATGGGCAGATGATTGCCAGTTTTTCAACAAATATGTGAGGAAATTATTGAAATGTTAAAAAACAATGTTCCTTGAAAAAATAAAAAACATTTTGATATTTTACCTTCGTCTGTGCATAAAACCATTACAAAATGTAAGGATTCTGGAGCAATTTCAGTGTGTAAAGGACAAGCGTGCAAGCCTGAACTGAACAACCAAGATCTCCAATCCCTCATTAGGCACCTTTTTTAAGTACCATAATATTTAGTTACAAAATTACTTCTGAAACACCTCATCACGTGGTGTCTTCAGTCCCTAAATGTCTTTTAAATGCTGTAAAAAGGAATGGCAACATTACAAAGTAACAAATGCTTTACCGTTTCAACTTTTTTTTTAAATGTGTTGCAAAAACCAAAATTAGAATGTTTATTTTGAACAAGTAAATAAACACAATAAAAATCATGAGAAACACATTAAATAATGTTTGTTGGATTGTATTGTTGTGTTAAAATACATGTCAAAGTAAATTTAGAAAACATTACTTTCTTTTTCTATTTGCGTTTTCCAAACTGTCCCAACTTTTTCTGATTTGAAGTTTGGCTAAACTTGTCAACGTCACTAATTGACTTAATATTTTGTCACCAAAACATTCTCCAAAAGATATATATTTCTTTTTTAATTAGAAAAGAGCAAAACGCTTTTACCTAAAAAGTCAGCTTTTCTGTAGTGAACAGAGCGAAATTTCATTAAAAATAAGCGTGTTCTTTGTTATAGTGAATACAGCAACATTTGGTCATTAAATAAGTTATTTTCTATTGTGAACAAATCAGTCGCCTAAATTGTTAAATGTTCTATCGCAAATGGAGCAACACAAAATATATATATTTTTTTATACTTATGGGGTAAAAAGGTAGATTTTGTGACTGCTTTTCTCAAAATGTATGTCATTATTTGCATCAATTGTTGTGTTTTGCTTTGAAAACACAGATATATATTGAAAATGTTTTGTTTTTCTCTGGAATAGTGATTAGACATGGCCTGGTATAAGATTCTGACAATATAATAACATGGATATAAATATGAAAGATTCACAGTATTGTGATTACTGCTCTAAAGTATGTAATTTTTAACATGTCTAGGTTAAAAACTAAACAATATATTTAATTTTAAGAAACTTTTAAATATTTTGGAGCAGTAAACATGTCAGGCTGAATGATTAAAACAAATCATTTACTTCCGCCATCTTCATTAGTTTCAAAAACACTGATTTCTTGAAAAGGCATCTTTGGATATCTTTCTTTCTTTGGATATAAAAAGTAATGCACGCTATAGACCTGAACAGTGCAGTGGTTGTATGTTGGTTTATAAGAAATTAGTTTTTTAGAACTTTTCCTGAATTGAAGGCTGACCAGTAGCTTTTGACGTGGAGATACTGATGTTCTAAACACTAAATAAAATAGTTGATAGTAAAAAAAAATATTTAAAAAAAACATGCCAAAGTAATAATACATATCCGCTTGTTAAGTGTGACGTAGTGCGAAGCAGCTTTCGGGACCAAGCGCTCTATCAAACTGTATGGGGAGGCTCATCTAAGGGTATTTATAAACATTTATTGAAAATCACAATCGCAATTTATATTTATAATATATCTATCCATGCCTAATATCCAATGGCCAGAAAGTGTTGAATTTTTTTTTATAAATTGTTAAAATATTGATGTCTTTAATGCAGCAAGTCCAGAGACTGGTGTGTGTACACCATGATTTTATATAAAATTCACTTTATTGTGTGATATGACTAGCAGGTTGGACCCAGAAAAGTATTACATGCGTCACAACTTAACGAGTGGATACGTTAAGAACGTATTAACAGAATTTTTGCGGTTTTAAAACCTTGCCTTTTCCAAACCGCGGTAAACCTTGAAACCAGTTACCATCCCATGCCTAACGGTGATCTATGGAGTCTCTAAAAAACTTGAACCCAATGCGAAATCTGGGAGCAAAATCTTCATTTCTGAATATACATATCCTGTTGATTTTGACTAAAATATCTAACACAAAATTTACAGATCAATTCCAAGGAAACAGTTTGTCAGTTCACTGGCTAATTCAGCGGCAAATTAGTTTTACGAAAATGTTAAAAAAAATTACGGGAAGCGTGTAACCAAAGCCCAGCCATTGATAAATAAGTCAATCATGCTAAATTGTTCAAATAAGACCATACGAATTGGCCACTAAATTAAAAAAAAAAGTTACGAATTACCATAAGAAAGCATTGGATAAACTATAAATTTGACCACACCTCGAATTGATATGAGCAACAGTTGTGCATATTTTTCAGTCTGCGTTCGCTTTTTCCAGCAATAATCCCATTCAAACACTGTCTGCCTCTGAGGTCATTCTGAGACGGCCGGTTGCTTCTCTCCACCCTTGCGGTGACTGAATTCGCTCAGTAAGCACTGGCCGGTGTTAAAGGCCACCTCAGTGGTAACGAAGTTTCTGAAAGCAGACAGCCTCATCTAACAGCTTCTGACAAGGTGCTGGCCTTCCGGCACCCTGAGCGCCTGCTGGAGTTTAAGCACAGACGTAAAGACACCGGAAGACAGGAGTGAGATTAGAGAGCCAGCACAGGAACTCATGATAGCATCATGCCTTCACTCGTTCGCACATTTGGGCATTTTCAGACCCCCTTCTCTCATGACTGCTCATCTTCCCGTGATTAAACCTGCCATATCTAATTACACGTTACACTGGAACGACTCTCTCCCTCCATTTCTGCCTGGCAGGTGGAAACGCAAGTCAAAACTGAAGCTTTTAAAGTGATTTTAAATGGTAAATGCATTATTATTTATTTTTCGTCTGATGTCAAGCTCGCGCAATTTCATGATGATCAGTACTGTTGACGACAAAGATGAATCACTTCAGTTCAGAAGTATACTTTTTAATTTCGACTTTGAAAAACTTTCGTTTCATTTCCTTAGATCTTAAATAGATCTGTGATCATAATCGTCAGAACCCAAAAAATATGATTTCAAGATAAAAACAGAAGCTTTGGGGTCGGCAAGACTGCTTTTCAAGTCTCTTGTGCTGGCCAAGAGTCTGTAAATTTGTTCAAAAATACAGTAAAACAAAAAAGTTGTATTACGAAATGTTATTACAATTTGCAATAACCAATTTCTGTTTGAATGCATTTTAAAATGTAATCTATTCCTCCGATGTAGGGATGGATGCACGATATATCAGCGGCCATATCGTTATCGGCTGATAAATGCTCTTTTTGATGTTATCATTATTGGTCCGAAATCACAATTACTCACAGGGGATTACCAAACCTTTAATTGATAATTTTTCCTGCAATTGTCAGCAAGAACGAACATGGAAGCGTTGTCTGATTAACAAGCAGCACCTATATATGTTCAAACGAATCTAAATTGCCAAATGGGGTGAATTTATGCTGCATTTTCTAAAGAAATACTATATGTCTATTTGTTTGTTAATTATATTTGTTATTTAACCTATAATTTATGCAACAAGTTAATTTGATAAGGAAAGAAAAAGAAATAATTTATTTTTGGCATGCCATTTATGGGAAATTGTGAATATAGGTCTATATATATTCACCTTGCAATTTTGAAATTATTGATTTTTTAATTTTATTTTGAGTAGGCCATTCCGTTCAGAAAGATCATTCAAACTTTTATGAAGTTTTAAAATAAAATCAGTTATATATACATATACTATCTATCTATCTATCTATCTATCTATCTATCTATCTATCTATCTATCTATCTATCTATCTATCTATCTATCTATCTATCTATCTATATATATATATATATATATATATATATATATATATATATATATATATATATATCATATATATATATATATATCAGTTATCGACCTCCAAATTGTAAGAGTTATTGTTATCGGTACCGGTTAAAATAAATCTACTCTGATGCAAAACTTTCTGCATCATTGTTTCAGCTTCCTGGATTTCTACTCGACGGGTTCGCTTGAGTCCGCTTGAGTGCGCGTGGCGAATGTGACGTCATTGATGTGTTTGCAGATGTTCGCTTCGGTTGGACATGATTTCAGATGGTAGAGCGCGCAAAATTTTAAGACTGCATTTGATTTGAGTTGGACATGATTAACTTTGAATAGATTTAGTCTGAAACAGGTACGCCTGTACGGACATCTTGATCCATCCACGTGTGATTACAGAGCTAACCAGATAGATGATAATTATTGGCTAGAAATTGCAACAATGGGAAAACAGGAAAGTTTTTGTTAAAAAGTTTGGAAAAACCTGAGGGATTAGTTTATTTAAGCCAAAAGAGGCCATGGCAAAAGTGGAGACCCAAGTACACAATCACAGATTATATATATTTTTTTAATGACAAAAAAAAGTTTAATAGTTACAAAACTATAATTAAGGAACAAATTATTTATTTGAAAACTGGAAAAGAATATTTATGCAAATATTTATTGCAATATACTGATGACCTGGTTTTCTAGGTTTTATTGGTGATAATGCTCAGAAATGTTGGACCATTACTGCTTTTTTAGCATAAGTAAAGAGCAGAAACTAGCCAGACAATAATGTGTAAACTGTGATGTGGGCTAAATCTAAAATTCTTTTTTTTTTTTGCTTTTATTCTTGCCATATTAAAAATATATATTTGTAGAGCAACCCATGTTCTGTTGCCTTTAATATTTCAATACATTTTCTAACATAAAACTGTCTGAGATATGAACAAAAGCAAGTTATGCATCAAAGTTTGAATGAACAAAATCTTGAATGGTTATAAAATCTTTATAATCATTTAAATAATTAATAAAAATAAGAAAAATAAATAGTTTAAATCTTGAACAATTTTATGGATATGATGCAGTTCCGGAGACTTCCTACTTCTATGTTTATCCAACTGATTTTATGATCATTTGCTTTAGACCGCCTCCTGTTGTTTTAAAGAATGTCACTATGGCGAACACAACAAGTATAAAAACCTTGCCTGTTTTGTGATGTGCGCACGCAGTCAGCAGAAGTGCGTGATGCAGCGCAAGGCAAAAGTATAAACCAGCCTTAAGAAATGACTGATTTGCTGCTCAAAAAAATACATACATTTTAGAATCCTTAATGTTTTTAATGATTGTTCAAAGAACAGAAAAAATGCATTGGTTTAAAATAGATTTTTGTTAACTAAATAAATGTTTAACATTTCACAATATGACCTAAATTAGTCTTATGAAAGGTCAAATTGTATATTTTAAAAGACATACTGACCTTGATCACCTTGACATTTGTGATTTTATCCTCAACACAGTAGGGGTTTATGTGAGTAATGAATTGAGTTTTCTATATATTTTGAATGAACTGACGAGCATCACATTTCTGACCCATGAAATGGATGCCAAACGAAGCGCGCGTTTTTCATTGTGACGATCTGTTGACCGGTGGCAAATTGAATCCCAAGGAATGGAGGTATGTAATAATGTTGATCCCCCACAGAGAGGCCTGACATCCAGCTAAGCCCTTTCATACGGCCATCTACTAGCCCTTCCCTCCTTGTTTTTTTTTCACTTACCCCCTACCAGGGGCATCTCTGGTGGACATCCTGCAGGAAATGGAGCACCACTGAAGGAAAGAGGGGGAATCCCAACAATCGACAAAAACTGCAAGGGCAACTCCAGAGGAAACTGGCTGAAAAGTGATCAAACAAAAGAGGGAGAGCAAGAAGAGAAAAAAAAAAAAAAAGGTTTTCTGCTGGAAATCACTTTGAGTTGTTTTCTTCCCGATTATACCCACAGCAAACATTGGACAGACCAAAACATATCATAAAGCAAAAACTGAGGCGAGTGGGAGGAGGCCGTGGCGGAGATCCACTCGTATTTCTCCTTCTTGGTGTGAAGAAAAACTACCAAGCACTCAAATACCCAGAGCCCAGAAACACAGACGCAAGGAGAAATAGCTTCAGTTTGGCGGGAGTCAGCCATGTCTGTGGGAGGTGAAATTCCTGAATGTTACAGCAAGTTCTTCCTGTGGGCCATCTTTGCTTTCTTTCGGTCTGTCTCGCTCTGGCTTCCCAGTTGCTCTGATCTCTCTGTAGGTAAAGTGCTGAGTCACCGAGAGCTGCACTCAAGGCCACAGGAGTGGCTGGAGACCACAGAGAGACAGGTTATTGACAGAATGTACATTGACGATCCACATGAGCCAATCCAGATTCTGGGAACAGGCAACAGTGCAAGGGTTGAAAGACTGAACGTATTACACTACCAGAGCAATTCCCGAGAGATTCTGTACGCTTAATCCAAGCTTTTGTTGCCTACGAGAGGAAACTAAGGTCCTGTTTACACTAATGCATTTCAGTTTTAAAACCGTATAACTATTGCTAGAGTTATGCCATCTGTCCACACTACCCCAGAGTTTGACCCCGAAAATGGAAACGACTGAAAATGCTGCTTTCATTTGGAAAGGCTGGTGCTCATGTCAGTGTTGACGAAGCAAAACAGAGGGATCTGAAAACCGAGGCGTAGCTGCTGATATTGGTTCCCTGATTGGTTCTTTTAGGTCATTGCATATTCTTCCCTTAAGGCTGATTTATACATCTCCATCAAGTGCATGCGTAGGGTCCAGCCTTCCATGGCCGCTTACCCCTCACCATGGCTGACACACACGTCTCTGCTGCAGTTTGACTGAAATATGAACACCACAGACTATAAATGAACCACAAATTGGACATGATGTCCCAAGATAAGACCATAACCAGGCCAAAAATGATCATAGCTGCAATATTGCCCAGTTACAGCTGTCGGAAATGTGTCTGATGTCAACATTAATTTGTGTATTACTTTTTGGTCCAGACCAAACGAAGCATAAAGTTTTGCAGTGCCATCTTGTGTACTGGGGATTTTCTGTTTTCCTTTTCACACTTCTACATCTTTTCACTTCTGACATCTAAATGTCAGGGAAAGATTTTGCACATTTCGCCAGTAAAATTTCTTGGACATGACTAACGAAAAAAAAGGAAACTCTGTGTGAAAAAGCCTTAAGATGCCCAGGAGATTTCACAATTAAGCCATCACAGTCTCAACTGAGTCAATGTCACATCACCAAAGTTATTATGCCCATGAGAAATTCAAATGTTGAACACTAAAAAAATCCTTAGTGTTGAGCTCTGCAGAGATCTCACCCAAAGAACTTCAGGAACTTTATCACCATGGACACCATTCTTTAAAACAATGTGACAGGCCATTGTTGCAAAGCGCTATAGCGGGTGATTCAAAACTCTCTGACAATGGATACCCGCCTTTTGTAGAAGCGACAGTCCCCACCCCCTCCAAACACATACAATGATGCATTTATTTCTTATGAATGCAAATTACACTTCCAACTGGATTTATTTTTCTTTTTAACTCCCAAAACTTCTAAACACTACCAAGGATTACTAGGTAATTTCCAAACCAAGTTGTATTTCTTGTCCCCAAAGAGAATTGTTGCCCACAATCTCCTGTCAAGAAAAAAAAAACAAAGGTTGGGGGAGGGCGGGTGGGTGTTAGAAGCAGATTTCCTCATGGAAATTCGGATACTCATTAAAAAAATGCCAGTTTCCTTTCCATGTAATCCAGCCTCAAACAAGGCAGCATTCCGAGCACAAGTGGTGTAATCTAGGGAATGTATGCTAAACCAGCTATTATTAGCTTTTTACTTTATCAAACACAACCCAAGTCTCAATTCATGCACACGTTTTTTTTCCACCCCACATTAAACAAAGGCCAGCTCGAAAGCATTCAAGGTTTCGTTCTTGCAGAGCGCTGCAAACCGCCTAAAAACAATGACTGGTTGCGTTAATATGACTTTTAAGTCACCCCGGGAAACACAACAATTCAGTGGAAACTAAGACCTGTGTCAGGGCTGATGCTAGTGAATGCTTGCAGTGACCACATTTGAGCCATCTGCTTATTTTTCCATGCAAACAAAATGACTCTGCAGCCTAAATAAAGCTCAGACTCCAGTGTTAGAGAGCAGACATCTGAATGAAGTACTGTTTACGATAAACAAGTTAAGAACATAATTAACACAAGAACATTAATGCTATTTTGACTATGTCCTAGCATTGCAAAGCATTTAACGGGTAAAACACACACAATAAAATGAAGTAAATGAAAAAGCTGCCATGCTTGATTGGGCAGTGTGATTGATGTCCATGACAAACTCCAAGCACTTCGGAAACAATAAATAAAATGAACTTTGTTTGTTTTAAAACCATCTTGGATGTCTAAAATCACTGATATGTTGACTGTATCAGTATCTGCACAATACACACACAAAGAAAAACCAATAACCAACTGGGGTCCGTTCTTCGTTCGTGGATTACCCTGTTAGCTGGATTTGGATATTGACGATTTGACACGATCCAGGATCGTTTCGTTCTTCAAAGCTGATCCGAGAGTTGTTGTCATAACAACAGTTCAGGTTCAATTCATATAAACATGATTAGATCGGCTCAGTTTAAGCAAAGATAATATACGGAACATAATAGTATGTTCCGAATTCTGATATTTTCTTACAGTAGTAGTTGTATACACTTGGGAAAATGGTAAATATTTTTAAACTATAAAGTTATAGTTATTAATAAAATAAATAAAGTTATACATATTAACAAAACTTATGCAATCTGCACCCTCGAAATGAAAGTACAAAGACTGCCACCTGGTGGTGCAAAGAGAAAACTTATTGATATGAACTTTTTAAATCGCTTTAGTACAATGGAGTTTAAAAAAAAAAGCAACAATACATTTATGCAGGTTTAAACACGCTTTGACAGTTAATATCCCAGTGATTTGATGGTTTACAAAAGTTGCAGACGCCTTTACCAATATCAAAAGGCTTTTGTAAACATCCAGTTATTCTCTACTAGTGAAGATTTAGAAAAACTTGTTCATGCTTTTATCAGCAGCAGGGTGGATTACTGTAATGGACTCCTCACTGGTCTTCCTAAAAAGACAGTCAGACAGTTGCAGCTCATCCAGAACGCTGCAGCCAGAATTCTAACCAGAACCAGAAAATCAGAGCACATCACACCTGTCCTCAGGTCTTTACACTGGCTGCCAGTTACATTCAGAATAGATTTTAAAGTATTATTACTGGTCTATAAATCACTAAATGGCCTAGGACCTAAATACATCACAGATATGCTCACTGAATACAAACCTAACAGATCACTCAGATCTTTAGGATCATATAAACTAGAAGTTCCAAGAGTTCAGTCAAAGCAGGGTGAATCGGCTTTTAGCCACTATGCCCCTCGCTGCTGGAATCAGCTTCCAGAAATGATCAGATGTGCTCCAACATTAGGCACATTCAAATCAAGACTGAAAACACATCTGTTTAGCTGTGCCTTTACTGAATGAGCACTGTGCTGCGTCCGACAGATTGCACTATCATGTTTTTCTCTTCTTCTTTTATATCACATTTTACCTGTTTCTATGTTTTGTTTTGACACATTTTTATTATTTGTTTTTATTTTTATTTTACTTGTTTCTTTTATTCTTGTTTATGTAAAGCACTTTGAATTGCCATTGTGTATGAAATGGGCTATATAAATAAACTTGCCTTGCCTTGCCTTTACACCGATTAAAAAACGGCTACTATAATAAAGAACATACTGTATTTATAAGATATAATTCACCTAAAAATGTCATTTTTGTCTTAATATAATGATGTTTTCGCGATCGGGAAATCACAAGTGACGTGAGCTGCTATCAAAGAGAGGGCTGGCGCGTGAGCGTCTACTTTAGTGAACAGAACCTGCATATGTTGCGAGTAACAGGTAATACAGTTGCAAATAATATTCTGTTTGTGGCACTGAGTGATCGTTTGAGAGCGTTTGAGAGCTCATTTTAGCCAGAATCGTGCAGCTCTAAAATATATATATATATACTGTATATATATATATATATATATATATATATATATATATATATATATATATATATATATATATATATATATATATATATATATATATATATATATATATATATATATATATATATATATATATATATATATATACCCCCATTGAACATAACATTTCTTATTTTGAGAAACATTTCTAATATTTTGGAACAGTAAACATATCAGGCTAAATAATTATTGACTTCTGCTGTCTTTGTTATAGTTTAAAAAACTTTTTTTTTTACAATTTAAAACCGCATCCTTGGATATCTTTTCCGCTGGAGATACTGTTGTGTTAAAAACAAACAAAAAAGTAATTTAAAAAATCATACATATACCGTAGAAATGATATAGCAAAACATTTTGGTGGTTTTAAAACCTTGACTTTTCAGACACCTTAAAAATGGTTATCCCATGCCTAATTATGTTAACTTAATCGATTTGTGTTGTGACAACATGTGTAGCTCTACATTTTTTACAGTGTACTTCCAAGAAATGTACCTTTGCTGTTCGTGCTTTACATCCAACACTTTTTCAGTGTGGTTGCTAAGGCTTGAAGTTTGTTTAATTCCCAAACCAAAGTATGAGCAATAGTGATAGTGATGCTTGCCTTAGCAAGCACAATTAATTATTCAGTTGTGACAGACTGAATTGAAAAAGAAAATGGAACTGGAAAACAAATGAGAAGGATTAAATGACCAATCACCCTTTCTGCACTGTTTGGCAAGTAGACAGGTCTTCTGGGCCAGACATTTGGCAGATGAACAGTGCCTAACACTGAAAGCACAGCAAAAGGGCTTCGATAGATCACAGACTCTTCCGTTCATGCAAATCACACATATATTAGTTAAGGTGGGAAGCATTTAGAGGTGTGCCTGTCCAGCAAATGTCCCTATTAATATTAATGTCAACTACAAATGACTAAATATCAAGCTCATTACCGCTAAATCCATGACTGCAGCTCCAGAAATAGCAGATATGTTGCCTCTAGCAAGTCGCAGATCTGGACAACATAGATGGCGACTGGATCACGTCAGCTGAAATATATATGCGAGATAACGCGAGCGGGCCTGAGGAATGAGAGATTAAACTCTCATAAGCCCATGACGTTTATCTAGCCTTCCATCGGCTCGGCTCAAAATGTTTGTGAATTTCTGGGAAAGCAAAGCTGCTCCTACAGCAGATTGTGATCACAGCGTCTCTCTGAGTTCCGTCTACCTGTTCAAAGTTACCGAGACAAGACACGTCAACAAATCACTTCGCTTCCCGCACTGAATTCCAAAGCAGCCATGAGGAAATTTTGCCCAAATAAAATGGCATTTTAGTCATCATCCAAACACTGATGTTCAATACATTTTTCTGTGGTGCAATAAAGAATATATTTAGCAGAATGTCCAAGCTGCATTTTTTTCTGTACAATTACAGGTTTAAAACAGCACCAGGGCCAGCAAATAAAAGCAGAATTGAGAATTTAGGAAGATCTATCCTCAATTGTGAAACCACCCACAACCTTAACTATTAACCTTCACTTCAGACAGAAAACCAAAGCAGTTGTGCTCAAAGCTAGAAGAGTTTGATTACGCTGTATCTTCCTGCATTCTTCACATTTCAGCTAAGGGGCTCCAAGGGGTCGTGGAGGTCTGTGTGCAGAAACGAAAGATCATAGGCAGAAATGCATGCTTCACTTGAACAATTTCGAGTCTCTTCAGTTCAGACTACATCAGGAAGGCAGTACAGCAGGTATGACCTTTATTAAGTGTACAGCAGACATCAAGGCCATGCCATCTAGTTACGCTTTGAAAGAATTAGCTTCAGCAAACTACAAAAACAAGACAAATCATAAAATACTATTCTAAAGAATAATAATAAGGCAGAGGGAGATTCTGTGATATTTATTCACAAAAATTCAGTAACTGAATATAAAATCGTTTTCCATAGATGGGTTGCGGCTGGAAGGGCATGAGTTGGATGAGTTGGCGGTTTATTCCACTGTGGTGACCCCAGATTAATAAAGGGACTAAGCTGACAAGAAAATGAATGAATGAATGAATTATTATAAAATCTTGTTTTTTAACTGCTTATGTAAATATTCAGGCATCATGTCAACCCAAACCTGTATGACAGACTTCTACAGAACACAAAAACATGATGATAATATCATAAACAGTTGTTTTAGCTATGTGGAAGATTACATTGAGTGTCACTTGTGCCAAGTTCAGACTGCATGATTTTAGCCCCGATTTTGACTCTGCGACAGGTTTTGAAAAATCCCTGACAAAAGCCTGAAATCACAGGCAAATCTATGCTCGTGCACTTGAGTGAAAAATCACACAGTATGAACTATCAAAGACGCGATCTAAGAGAATCGCAGATGAGTCGCCGATGCCTGTGAAATATTTGCCGTGCTAATTCATCGGCGATTCAAATCATGCTGTGTGAAATGCTTTCTGATTGAAAATAACATCAGCGATCGCCTACAGCCAATGAGAGAGCAGCATTCACTTGTGTGTGTGTACCTGCAGGGCAGCGTGAACTTGAGGCAGAAGTTAAAAGCGCTCATTTTCGGTTTATTTGGACTCAAGAAATGGAGCAAAATTAGTGGAGGTTTGACAGGAGCAACTGTGTCTGTTTGACTTTTTATACAGAAAGTTAAAAAAAAAGTTGAGGAGAAATTGCTAATTTCCTTTAAAAACAGGTGAGCAATTATGTACATTTTCTACCCATTAAAGGATTCTTTCTTGGTATGTAGTCAATAACAAAAGATATCCTATGTGTTTTTGGCTGTGAGACTTAGTTTGGGCGAAGTTGTCGGAGATTCTTTCAATTGTAAAGTCATGTAATGTGAAAGCCCTTGTTATTGATCCATCTTGCAGCGTAAACAAAGCAGCAAAGAAATGCTAGCCCAGATAGTCATGCAGTGTGAAAACATCTGTGACATGAAAACTTTGAAAATCATGCAGTCTGAATTCGGCATTACTTTGCACTGTATGTTATAAAATACACTGTAAAAGACAACAGTCAATTTTATCAAAATGTACTAAAAGGTCATTCTATTTAGAGCTGGGCGATATGGCAAAAAAAATGATCACGATAATTTTCAAATCGATAGATATCAATAATTATTACGTTAAATATAAAATCTTTCCATCTATAAATTTAATACGATTTTTAGCATACCAATCCCTTTGTGCAGCTGATACAACACATTTTGTGAAATATTTTAGCTGTCTGACAATATAAATAATAAAATAATAAGCAAAAGAACAATCTTAATTCAGCATTTACTGTTCAAGTTTTCAACAATTACCTACAAGTTATTGGATATTATTGTTCATCATCAGAAAAAAATAACAATAAAACAAGGGTTGGGCGATGTCGACCAATTTGGCATCGTACGATGTCTAATATGAAACATCGGCATCATGAAATATGGCATCGTCGTCATAGGCGGTGGTGAATTAATTATGAATAATTCATTCATTCATAACGAACTAATTATTTGTAGCCTACCGTTTTAACTACCTGACCTGCATGGTCTTTGTTTAACCCATAACCAAATAAATCAAACAAATCATGAATGAACAAAGATTTGGCTTGGATAGGCTTAAATAGGCAGAGTGATCGATGTTGTTATAATGGCGTCGACAAACTTGGTTGGTAAAAAAGGTGAAAAACCAACAGGAACCAGCCAACAGTATCTGAGGTTTTCTTTTTACTAAAATTTCTGGGAACAAGTGTGAAAGCGAAAGATTGAACCAGTCTACTGACCCGCTAACTGCCCGGAACCATTGTCAAGCGTATGACGCCCCATTCACACAGGGCGTCAGCGTCAACACTTCCTATTCACTTTGAATGGGTGACGTCAGGCGCTGCCGAACTGCATTGTGGATCCGTCGGTGCCATATCAGAGGCGTTGCTCGCTGTATAAGTTGGGTATAGCTCAAATTTTCAAGCGCCGACAGAAGCGTCAGCCAATCAGATCGCTGTATGCAAATACACCAGCTAGACAGTAGCCTATTGCCGACTGAATTTCATTGGCTGACACTGCTATGACGATCGTGTTAGCCCCAACTTCAGACGCCCTCTGTCAAGCGTTGACGCTGAAGCCCCGTGTGAATGGGGCGTGACAGTGTGTGTGTGTGCTAGAAAAAACACCAATGTGGATCATTTTCGTTCTAAAATGCCTTTTAAAAACTAAGACCTATTACTATTAGACGGGGCAAGAGTGTGTATTTTTTGGGAGCGGATTTGCAACGGGGGCGGGGTAGAGGATCACAATGCTGGCTTAGCATCGTGGTGTATGTCAGCCATCGGCGATAGACGATGCCAAACCCTATATAGAATTTAGGCTGAAATATACTTTAATATATTTATCACACGTAAATTCACACAAAAGCCTTATAAAATACACACGTTTTCCCATGTGATCACATGTGCATTTCACATGTGGTTTCTCATGTGAAATTTCTGTAAGGGTCTTTGGGGAATCCAAATAAATAATAATAATAAAAAAAAAGATTTTTCATCGCACCTTTTTAGAACCTCCATTTTTTATCAGTGTAGGGTGAGTTGATATATACTTTTGTATATGACAGAAGAAAGCTAAATTAAGCAGGTTAGGACTGACCTGAGGGACATGAGTAAATGCTGACATAACTTTACTTTAAGGGTGAACCATGCCTTTAAGCACCATGTAAAATAATTAGTGAAATGAGCCTTTCTGCAAACACTCCGAAGGGAGATGACCCTAGAATTTGACTGAACAGACATTCCAAGCCTTATCGTTCATTCCTGATTTGATGAACTTTCATCTGCATGACTTTATCTGAGGAACACTGACTCTGACTTTTTTTCTTACTTAATCAGGCATTGTCAACAAATTCCTCACCGTCTGACTTGCGCATTCGCTGGTGTTTCATTTTCCAAGCTACATCATGTCTTCCCTGAAGAAACAGCAGTCCACATCAATTATTATTACATTGTCAAAGGTGTTTAAAAATGATGCCCCCGAACACAAGGCGGCAACACATCACTAAAAGGTTTCAGCTAAGAGCCACAGTCTAATCCTTTACACAAATGACAGTTGAGCAGTAGAACAAACACACAGCGGTCATCAGGCAGTCTGGAATATTTACAACAACCTGGACTACAGCAGATAAAAATGACAAATTTACTGCAGTTGGATCAAGAGCTATCTTAAAATGATTTAATGGCATTGTTAGCATCATAATTACAGTTCAATGTATCAATTGATGGGCTATTTATTCATTTAATATTTAGGCCCAGTCCAAACTCTATAAAACCAAATTTGTTTAATTTATGCGACAAATTTGCTTCATCTGCGCACCAAATTCTCTTCATCCGTGCACCAAATTCTCTTCATCCACGAGTTGAATTCGCTTCATTCACGCATTGAATTCGCTTCATCCGCGCACCAAATTCCCTTCATTCGCACATTAACTTTGCTAGATTCGCACATTAAATTTGCTTCATCCGTGCGCCAAACTCGCTTCATCCGCACACCAAACTCACTTCATCTGCACGTCAAATTTGCTTCATTCGTGCACCAAATTCTCTTCATCCACGAGTTGAATTCGCTTCATTCATGCATTGAATTCGCTTCATCCGCGCACCAAATTCCCTTCATTCGCACATTAACTTTGCTAGATTTGCGCATTAAATTTGCTTCATCCGCGCGCCAAACTCGCTTCATCCGCGCACCAAACTCGCTTCATCTGCACGTCAAATTCGCTTCATCCACGCATCAAATTCACTTCACGCGTCAAATTCGCTTCATTCGCGTGTCAGATTTGCTTTATTGACGCACTAAATTCGCTTCATTCGCGCGTTAAATTTGCTTCATTCGCGCGTTAAATTTGCTTCATTTGCGCATCAAATTAACTTCATTTGCGCGCCAAATTCACAATCCGTGCACCAAATTCACTTCATTCGCGCACCAAATTAATTTAATTCAGAAACACATCACTAAAAGGTTTCAGCTAAGAGCCACAGTCTAATCCTTTAAACAAATGACAGTTGAGCAGTAGAACAAACACACAGCAGTCATCATCAGGCATTTTGAAATTTTTACAACAACCTTCATTCGCGCGTCAAATTCGCTTCATTTGTGCTAAAATTGATTTGCATGGCAAATTCAATTCATTTGTGCGCCAAATTCACATAATTTGTGCGCCAAATTCACTTCATTCGCACGCCAAACTCACTTTATTCGCGCGCCTAATTCAATTCATTCACGCACCAAATTTGCTTCATTCGCGCATAAAATTCGCTTTATTTGCGCGGCAAACTCACATCATTCTCGCGCCAAATTCACTTCATTCGTGCGCCAAATTCACTTCATTCGTGCTCCAAATTCACTTCATTCATGCACCATATTCACTTCATTCAAGTGCCAAATTCACTTCATTCAAGTGCCAAATTTACTTTATTCGCACAACAAATTCACTTTGCTTCTAACTTTGTGGCTAAATGGCTAACATGAATTTAATTGACAGTAGCTGTGTTTAATTGACTGTGTAAACAACGTATATTCGTTTAGCTCCATGTCTGAGTCCACTAGATCCTTTGAGAGGTGCACCCAGCCCTGTAAGTTCATCAACTCCTCTAGAAACTATACCAGGATTATGGAGGCTTTCAGCAGTGGTTCCAACTAAGCTGAGCCCAGTTTAATGAACTGTTGTCCAGTATCGGCAAAAGGATTTTTCCTCGGGACACCCACAACCGGCACTACTTCATAATCACTCCCCTACAAGAGAAAGCTTCTGATTGGGTAACGCGACATGATCGTTCACTGAAGTTTCGTGTCGAACTTGCAACACTCTCAACTCGCACCTCTTCATCCTGCCGCAGTATGTCTATTCGCGTCATTGCATTGACACATGTAAATCTCGCTCTTGACGTTTCATCAGTGTCTGGTGTGAATGCAGCATTACACACCAGATGCAGAAAGCATTGCACTATGAACGCACTCACTATAATTTTCATTTCACCAAGCCACAAGGACCTCACCTCCAACAAGCTTGTGTGCACTACACTGTAAATGTTCAAAATAGTTAAACTTTTGCCACTATGTCGATTAATATTGAATGTATGTCATTATTATTATTTGGAGTTATGATTAAGAATAGAGCAATATGGTGGTGTAACTGCACCGCTTTATCAATACATTCCTGCATGTTCAACAAGAAACTAGGAGTCAATATAGACAATCTAACACAGTAACTACAGAAATATATTGTGTGGTTAAACCCAGCTAAATGCAAAGCACTATTATTTTAAATTACACTACCTCAAAAATCTAAATATTTAAAAATGAAATGTTTGAAACTAGATTGCTTTAAAAAATCCGTTTCAGCCAATGCACTGAATATAGTTCAATAATAGTCTTAACAAGAAGTAATTTGCTAGTTCCTATGACGAAACCCTAACATCTGGGCTCTGAAAGCCCAAGGGTCTGAGTGGGTTGCATCTCACTTAATTTGCTGTAACTTCAGCCAGTGACGAGACATAGATGAATATAACAGATCCATGCAGTTGTTTTAAGTTCAGCCTGAACTGTATCTAGCCTGGTCATATTGAACTACCATGCAAAAGGTCAGGAATGGACCTCAACCAGTTCCCCAGCCTGTAATGGAGAGGGAGTAGGTCAATACCAGCTGTTTTTGGAACATCACCAACGGGAGGATTATTCAGCCAAACTCAAAGCTTCCTGCACTGTAAAAAGTGAACACTTCAATTACTTCAACTTGTTACACCTAAAATAATTACGTTTTCCTAAATCTAGTTTACTTAAGCTCTTAGTAACAAATTAAATCGAAAAAGTTGACATTTTTTGGGGTGTGACAAGTTGAGTGTACATAGTGCTTAGGTTTTTGTTGCCTTGACGAAATATAAATATCAAACCACAAAGCATTTCCATTGGACAAAATAGTCATGATAAATGAAAAAATATGTTCTTCAGATTATGAAAATGTTTCTCACACAAAGAAAAAAAAAAACAACTAGTAAATAAAAGGTTCTTTTGAGTAATAAAAAATCAGACCCCTTGATTTTTTATTTTTTTTAAGTTGATACATATCAAATAAATATATTATAAATAAAAAAAATAAGTAGTTTTGTCCCCTATAACAATTGGTGCATAGGGACAAGCTCTTGCTAAAAAAAGAAAAAGCAGATTGGAATAAATTTAGATTCGGATTAATGCTGCTTCATATAAAATAAAATTTTGTTTAAAAGTTTTTTTTATAATAATAATAATAATAACCACATTTACATGCAAAATGCTTTACTATTTAAGTCCATAATTTGGTGCAGAGAAAGCCTTTTTCAATATAAGCTGCATAATCTAAATAATATTGTAATATGGTTTGGGTCATTCCATTTACACTGACCAATAACTTCATCTGCTAACTTTATATTTTCATAATCATAAAAAAAAGTGAGATTATTTGGAAAAATGTAAATCTGTTAAAATGTTTTGATTCTCAGAATGTATTTTAAAACTATGTAAGTGTAAACTTCAAATAAGGGAAATTTTAAGCACATGTGCATAATGCTCAAAAACACTCCTATGGTAATTTATGTGCCTTTTAGGTATTTAATCTTGTATTTTATATACTGGTATGTTTATTTTGTTGTATATTTACCATACAGCACTTTGGCTCACTTATGTGTTTGTAAAGTGCTCTATAAATAAATTTTGACTTGACATCAAATAAGGGATATTTAAGCACATGTGCATAATCAAAAACACTCCTATTATATGTTTTTTTATGATCATGTCATACCAAAGATTATATAATTATTCAATATTAATCATTAATCTAAATTATGTTACATTATAGTGTGTTTTATTATATTTAGCTAGGATCCAGTTTGGATACTAAAACAGAGAAACAATTATTAAAATATTACTTTCTTAAAATAAAAATCGGATATATATATATATATATATATATATATATATATATATATATATATATATATATATATATATATATATATATATATATATATAAAATACAGCTTTTTAAAAAATATTTCTAAACAAATAACCGTAAAACAAAAATGTACGTTTTATATAATAATAATTACTCATCAATAATAATAATAATAATAATAATAATAATAAATAAAAACTCTCATCTCGCACTCCCAAAGGCTTGCCGTCTGTAATCAATATAACCCCAAAAAATGTTTTTATGCACAATATTTTTCATTATTTTAATTTTAATAAACTAAAATGCTGGCCTAATCCAGTTATGGCTTCCATGCCAAAGTTTGAGTCTTGCTCAATTTGAATACAAATAAAAAAGTATAAAAATCAAACCCTAAAATAATATGATGTTTAATGACAAGTACCTCTTTGACCACCGGTGGCCAAATCAACCTTCAGAAATCTGCTCTGGAACCTAAAATGTGACATCCACCTCATGCTTCTGTAGCATTTTTATATAAGCTCTCTACCTATATCATAATAATAAAAGTATTATGTAAATATATTTAAGCCATTCTAAATGTCATATAATCCAAAAATATATATCAAATAATCAAAATCCAGGAGTAAAACGTCAGTGCTTTATCAGGGTGATGCCAGACAATCTTTCACCCAGATTTACACAACGATCATGATCTCACTACAAGCTTTGCTTTCTCATGAACCCATAAATATAAATATTTTTCAGACCTAAAACATAAACACTAACATTGTCCACGGCTATCTGACAGCTGTAGGGTTGAACATAAGAACGTTTAAATCCAAATGTACGACAAACTCCTATAATCTATGTGACGAAATAATAAAACAAGACGTCACAGCTTTACTTCAATGAATCCTCAGCAGCACTCTCCCTCTATCTAAAGTAAAATGGAGTTTTTATAAGCAGTTTTCTGATGGAATTATGAAATCTAGATGAAGGGATAAAAAGACTGGTGCATACCACAGCATGCCTCCCTCTCTCTGCTGTTTCACTCCTTTATCTGCAGCGGCGGCGGCTCACAAAATTTATCAAGACGAAGAAGAGGAAGAACAGTGTTAATAGTCCAGGAGTAGTCCCACAAACATCGGCGTTTCCCTTTCTGCAGCTGTCCGAAAGCGACACAATCTCTTCCTCTCAATGACTGGTCGTCTGCTCAAAGTTTTCAACAATCTGATTTGCGATTCTCTCCCAAATATGCGACAAATAGCATCGAGAGAGAGAAAAAATGAATATCAGATCACTGTTTTCTTGTTGGAAAGGAGTGGGCGTTGAAGGAGAAAGATTGGGGGGGAAACGAGCTTTGTATCGCGGTGTCTTTCCCTTGGGTTCACCACGTTGTTTTTGAGCACTTATAATTTCCTTTGTTGTGTCCAAAACATCTCGAGTTGTCCATGTTTTATCACCGGCGTCAGCACGCGGTCCGAGAGTCTCCGGCGGAGGGGGAAAAAGAGGACTTCTTCCAGGATAAAGGCGAAATTTGGTGACGGTGCGTGTGTGAATGTGTGTTAATGTGTGTTTTTTTCAGCTTCCCAATAATGGCGGCCCTTCTCCCGTTCTCGGTCTCTCCTCCCTCCTCTCTCTCTTTCTCTCTCTCCCTCTCTCTGTAGTCTCGCGCATGGACACAATTACCACACACACACACACACACACACAATAATTATTAACGCCAGCGCTCGTATCTGAATTTAACGTACAGTGGATTTAGGTTTTGTGTTTATTATAAAACAAATAATATTATAGCCAGCAATATGTGCTCCCGAGGAAAGTACACAGTGGAGGACTGTGAGGTTTAACAAAGAGCTAAATCTCAGCAACAACAGTAAGGGAGAAGAAAAAAGTCCAGTCAGTCACATAGAAATTGATTGTGCAAATTAACTAAATAAATTCCAATAATATTTTGAAATATATATTGAGTAAATAAGTGAACACACACCTAAGAATGTGCAATGCAGGAATTTTAACTGAAATAGCCCAGATAACTGTTCCCATGTCAGGGGAGATTCATTCATTTATTTACCTTCGGCTTAGTCCCTTTATTCATCAGGGGTCGCCACAGTGGAATGAACCGCCAACTTATCCAGCAACTTATCACGCAGCGGATGCCCTTCCAGCTGCAACCCAGTACTGGGATACACCCAAACACACTCATCCATACACATACACCACAGCCAATTTAGTTTATTCAATTAATATGTTGCATATTTTTGGACCATGCGGAAAACCGGAGCACCCAGAGGAAAACCCACGGAAACATGGGGAGAACATGCAAACTCCACACAGAAATGCCAACTGACCCTGAATGCTAACTACTGAGCCACTGTGCCACTTATTATTCATATTTATTTTTGAAACTTAGTGATACTAAAATGTTTGCAGTCATAATTCGATTGCATGGCAAATTCAATGGTAACTTGTAATTTTTTTGAAAGTTTTGCCTTTTTCCAAATAGTATTTTTAATATTACAGAAGCTTATTTGGAGTAAATTCCGATTATTATCATGAGCGATAAGTTCATTAATATATCAAAGCACATCAGCCTTTCACAACAAACTGTGTTTCAGAGAAGTGAAGAAACTGTGAAAGGTCTCTGCTCCCACCTCTAGACTGCAGCTGAAATATTTGTAAGTCCCAAGGGCCGCCGCATTCTTCGCTCTCACAGTTGTGCAATCTCTGAACAATCAGATTCCCCAACCCCCTTCTGAATATATCTGCTCCAACACAGGCCAAGACTCTGGACAATGTTCTGCAGGAGACAAACTCACGATCCTTCACTGCAGTTGAAGGACAGAACAGATGTGCTGAGGGAAAGCAGATCTGATTCTCCAGCTTTTTAACAAGTATCCTATGAAGTGAGAAATGGTGTTTAGAGACTGAACTGCTGAGATCTTCGTCTAGATGCTGCAGGGTTTTATGACTCTGTTGGAATGAGACTTAAAACTGCATAAGTTAGAATTACTGAAATATTCTATTTACCAGAAGTGGGCCCTGCATGAAATTGGTGTGGGCTAGAGCCGGCATCACTGGCTCATTTGTCTTGGAGCTGCCAAAATTATCATCTTACTGGGAAAACATTTTTCTAACATTCTCAAAAATAGGTGAAAAGCCAGTAGATCCAGATCTCCGTATCGAAGAGATTATAGTGATTTTGAGATAGCTAAAAACAGCACAGAACAAAATATAGTTTCATTTGTCTGTCTACTAGAACAAAGTTTAATATTATTAAACTGGAAACAGAATGAAAACAGTTGAAGTCAGAATTATTAGCCCCCCTTTATTTTTTTTTTATTTTTCAAATATTTCCCAAATGATGTTTAACAGAGCAAGGAAATTTTCACAGTATGTCTGATAATATTTTTTCTTCTGGAGAAAGTCTTATTTGTTTTATTTCGGCTAGAGCAAAAGCAATTTTAATTTTTTTTAAAAAACAATTTAAGGTTAAAATTATAAGCCTCTTTAAGCTATATTTTTCAAACTGTCTACAGAACAAACCATCATTATACAATAACTTGCCTAATTACCCTAACCTGCCTAGTTAACCTAATTAATCTAGTTAAGCCTTTAAATGTCACTTTAAGCTGTATAGACGTGTCTTGAAAAATATTTATTAAAAATATTATTTACTGTCATTGTGGCAAAGATAAAATAAATCAGTCATTGGAAATGAGTTATTAAAACTATTATATTTAGAAATGTGTTGAAAAAAATCTTCTCTCCGTTAAACAGAAATTGGGGGAAAAAATAAACAGGGGGACTTCACATGTATATACAGTTGAAGTCAGAATTATTAGCCCCGTTAAATTATTAGACCGCTTGTTTATTTTTTCCCCAATTTCTGTTTAAGGGAGAGAGGATTTTTTCAACACATTTCTAAACATAATAATTTTAATAACTCATTTCTAACAACTGATTTATTTTATCTTTGCCGTGATGACTGTAAATAATATTTTAAATGATATTTTTAAGACACTTCTATACAGCTTAAAGTGACAATTAAAGGCTTAACTAGGTTAATTAAGTTAACTAGGCAGGTTAGGGGGATTAGGCAAGTTATTGTATAACAGTGGTTTGCTTTGTAGACTATCGAGAAAAAATATAGCTTAAAGAGGCTAATAATTTTGTCCCTAAAATGGTTCATAAAAAATTAAAAACTGCTTTTATCCTAGCTGAAATAAAACAAATCAGACTTTCTCCAGAAGAAAAAATATTATCAGACATACTATAAAAATGTCCTTGCTCTGTTAAACACCATTTGGAAAATATTTAAAAAAGAAGAAAAAAAATCGAAGGGGGCTAATAATTCTGACTTCAACTGTATATCTAATGAGAGATGTAATGAAATAGTTGGAACTGGAGAAAACAGAATCTTCCTAAAATAGAAATAAGACAAATTCTTTAAAATCTGGCAACCTTTCATGGATTAATTTAAAAATATAAATTTTGCTAGATATAGTTAAATTGATGAGGATTAAACTAATTTAGATTAAAACAGAAGGTCAGTATTTTGTTTTGTATTTTTGTTTATTTACTATTTTATTTGAATTTATTTCATTATTATTTGTTTTATTTTTGTAATTTTATTATTTTTTGTAATTAATATTATTGTATTAATCTATCATCACTATACTTATACTGTTTATATATTGCATGTTTTATTGCCAATTGCTGTGTAAATGTTTGTTAGACCAAATTTGTAAGTCGTTGTGTTTGAATGTCTAAAAAGAAACAAAATCCATTTAGTTTTAGTGTCTTAAAAATAGATGTTAAAGGCAAATGTATTTCTGAAAGAGGAATTTATTTTGGTAAAAAAAAAAATCATTCATTGTGTAAAAAAAATCTTTCATTCATTTAACCATTCATATTAATCATTATGAAAAAAATCATATTAGTCTTATTAATCATTCATTCGAATCATTATGTACATTTTACCGTGCTGTAAAATATATGTAATATATGTAATATTATGGATTTTTGGTATTAAGTTTTAAAATATGGACTTATTTGTACAGCAAAATTAGTTGCTTTTTATCACAGATATACTTAAAATTGTCTCTGGGAGTCTTTTCTGCTCACCAAGTCTGTTTGAGAAAAATATAGTAAGAAAATCAGTAATATTATGTGTTTTTATTTTCGAAAGTATTAAAATATAGACAAAATTAAAACATAATTAGGTGCCTTTATACTAAAAATTGTTTCTGAAAGTCTTTTCTGCTCACTGAGTCTGTTTGATAAAAAAGAAAGAAGATTTGTAATATGGGTTGTTTTTCAAGATTTTTTGGTCAGTTCCTTTATCACGTTTCTTTACAGAGAGATGCCAGTCTTTACGTTATGATAATGCACTATTTTTAAACCTTTTAAAAATGTGTTTTGAATATTTATTTGTTTTCGTTGGCCTTTAATTACTTACTTTTTGATTAGATTAGATTAGATTCAACTTTATTTTCATTAAAAATGTGTACATACTAGGCAACCAAATGCAATTTACTGTAGGTCTAGCCAGGAATGCACTTTGGTATAAGGTATGCGTGCACTATGGGTAATATTTACAGATGGATGTACTATGAACATTATATGCAGGTTGTTTTAACCGTATCAGGGATTTACAAATAGATGAGCATACACACACAATTGGAAGATAGAAAAAATCTAAAAAATGAATCAACTTGGTTCAGAATAAGTCGTCTGAAGCACTAAAGCTACTAATTGTAAATGATAACACCCGTTGAAACTGTTGAGCGTTTAATTAATTATATATAATCATATACATACAAGACTTATATAAATGTTTAACTATTTATGTTTATTAAATGTTTTGTAAACCTGATGAAATCTTCAGAAAACACTTTAATGCTCATGTAAAAGCTGTCATTAATATATCAGTTCGACGCTACAAAATACGCTCTCTGTTTTAAAGCCTTTCATTCATTATGAAATGTATTACGATAATTATATGCCTATTCATGAACAAATCCCTTAACCAAAGGTCACATTAACTATTTATAAAAGTCTACATAAAAATATAAAACATTTAAGTCATGTGACAGTTCAACCCCGGTGTAAGCTCGTAATTGTAGTACGTAAAGGCCCTTTCTCTTGATGCTTTTGTATGTGAACTGATGATTCACAGAACTACATTTCCCATCACACCTTGCAGCAACGGCCCTCAGCTCGCATCCTGTCCGGAGAAGATAGCGGGCGGCTACAGATCTTAACCAAGGCAGAGGCGTCTGTATTTCCTAATTAAATCAATTAAACATTCACCAGAATAAGTCCGACAACCGCGAACGACAAAAACTGAGCACAATGGTAAGTGTAAAAGCAATTTTCGTTGCTTTTTTAGATGATATATGTCGGAGTATTTGGAGTGTCTATTCTTATCAGCTAACATGCTAGTGTAAAATATGCCGATTAAAACTGCACCACCAAGGTCATAAATCAAATTATTCTGACTTAATTTATTATCTATATAATCCAGAAAGAAAAACACATAATAGTCAGCCTGTCATCTCTACAATACTTGTCAGAGTAGAATTAACGCTGAAATCAAGAAGCCAAATGTTCATGGCTAATGTTAGTTATTTGATGCTAGCCCTGTATTTTTCGTTTATAGTATAACGTTGTACTAATTTGTGTCTAATTACGTTTCAACACAAATCTTGCTACACACTGGTTTGTCTAAACTAAACTGTATTGTTATAATGCCCACTAACATAACAAGCAAGCACGTGACATGACAGGTTTATGTTGAGGTAACGTTAAAGTCGGTGTTATGTTCGCACCTTTGCTAATTTTTGGACAGTGACAACTTGTGACACGGTCTCTATTGTGTTTACCACAATACTTTGAATATTCGGTCTGAAATCGCATGTAAATATGATTTCAAACCGACATTAGCACTATTTTATTGTTTTCAATATTTTTGTTGCATTTTTTTCAGATAAAATTGTTATAAAAGGTGTTATAAAGGTGTTATAAAATTACTCTTATTGTTATCGTTGATTGTGTTGACCGTGCTGTTGTATAAGTTTTGACTTGTGTGTATATCCATCTGTGTTTCCCCTTTCTATTATTTGGTTTTTGGTTTGTGTGTTTGTTGATTGTTAATATACACACACACACACACACACACACACACTCACACACACTCAGACACAGTAAGAGGCAGTAGGGGTTGGACGCCACACTTTTCTTTTTGTAAATATTTTCACCTGTTTTTGTTCTTAGTCAGGGAGATGGGTGTATATTTTTATTTCTGTTATTTTATTAATTGTAGTAAGTTACATTTGGTTGTTTAGTACTTTTTGTTTGTTATTTTTCTGTGGGTTCACCCCGAGGTAGTTGGCTTCACATTGTTTATTTATTTTTATAAAAGAAAAAGACAACTAAAGAGACCCGACACAAAAGGGTCATTAAAGTGTATTTTATTTGTCGGGTGTTTTTTTATGTTGCGGCCCTGACCCTAGACCAGGGTGGTAACATATTCAAACTTAAATGTATATGAAAAATAGAAGTCCTACCAGCAAAGAGATGACATGAAATATATAGCAACAAAAACAAGAAAACTGTAGAATTCTTAAATCAAACTTACAAACTTTTCTACCCCTTTCATGCACCATTCCTCCCATCTCACACCCATATTTTCTGAGGCCTTTAATAAGTAGATGAATCAAGACAGATACATAAATAATAAACCAATTAAAAAATAATTATAAAAAAAAATATATATATATATATATATATATATATATATATATATATATATATATATATATATATATATATATATATATATATACATGTATATATATTAGGGATGCAACGATTAACCGATTTCACTATTAACCGCGGTTTAATTCATCATGATTAATTAAACGTAAAGGCTTCTCAACACCGCAATTCTGAATAGTACAAAACTTCTGCAAGTAAACAAAGTTACTCCAACTCTGCACAAGTTTGAAGTTTCGAGCTTGTACACTGTGGCTGAGGCTTAGAAAAGGGCCGTTCACATATTGTGTCTTTGCATGCACAAATTCGTTATTACTAGGGATGCTCATTTCTGTTAATTTTGCTAACCGACAACCGCCGCTCATTAATCGGTTATTAACGGTTAACTGGTCAGATACTATTAATTTTATATTAAACAAATTGACGTGTCTATTTTGTGTCTGACACATTAAATATTGCATAAAATACTGATTTATTTTTAAATGCTAGCATATTAATAACAGAACAGAACAACAGAGCATCTTCACACACCTGCAGTGTTTAGCACAGAAGAACAGAATAAACTAAATAAAATGAATGAAATAAATAGGACTGCCCTAAATAATTTTCCACTTAAATAATTAATTTATATTACAAATCGAAAACACTGACTGATTATTTTTAATAACCGGCATATAGGCTGTTTTTTCCAATCATATTTTTGTCTTCCGTCAAATAAAATAGCAGACTTCCTCAAATCACTCGCTCCACGAAAAATATGCATTTATTTAATGCCCCGCTTGTATTATTATAATCACAAAACCTTTTACATTTTTAATACAAATCATTATTTTAAAGATTATGTCTTGCTATGGTTTCCTTTCTCTTCATCGCGGCTCAAGTGCGAGCGCTGCGTGATGAAAAGACAACAACAACGCGCGCAAATGTTGACTTTTTGTAAACAGTTTTGTTGTTTAAATATGATATTGCATTAATGTTCATACATGCTTTATAAGCTTTAAAATAAAAGGTAAAGCCTATTTGTTGCGTTTATGACGCAGATCCAGGTCAACATCAGTGCTTTTTTTGGCATCAACACGTCTGTTTCAAGCAATTTTCTTCTTCCATTTAGCTTCTTTGGCAAATGTGTCTGTAGGCACGGGTTATACGTTGTCGTCCCGCAAGTTAAGTATGTCTTGCAGTTGAACAAGTGGCCGACCACAGCTAACGTGGTTTTTTCATTCCAAAAACGCGAGGTGCACCTCACTGCCCTTATGTTGACAAGGAAAAAAGAAGAGAAGAAGCGCGGTCCTCTTATGAAACGACTGAATCAGCTGGGTATCGATTGTGCAAAAGTGTTGCTGTATATGTTGATAAAATTTTAATATTTAATAATATTATGATATTCAAGATTTGTACATTCATACAGCTCTGGATAACTTAAAACAGTGATTAGACCTTCAGAGCGGCAATAATGTGTCCTGAAGTAAAGCGAAACGGCTATAAACTCCAGCAAGATAGAGTGATTATATACAGAGCCATATACCTTTATCTATAAATAAAGTATAACTATAGAAACTGTGTTCATCTTAACTGAATGCAAAAAATACTTTTTAAACTTCATTTTAAGTCCAAAGAGAAAGGACTATTGTTTGTTTTTATTAATAATTTGCTTATATATTATTATTATTACCAAGCAGAAATAAACAAAACTTTAATATGAGGAGTTTCCAGGTGATTTTTTAAGCTAGTAGTGTTTTAAAATAAATAAATGCATAATATTTTTCAGAGATGGGTTGCGGCTTGAAGGGGATACGCTGTGTAGAGCATATGCTGGATAATTTTGTGGTTCATTCCACTGTGGCGACTTCGGATTAATAAAGGGGCTAAGCCGAAATGAATGAATGAAAAAATGCAAAATAATCGTGATAACCGTGTAACCGAGATTATTTCTCAGAGTAAAGTCGTTCAACCAAAGTCTAAAATCATATATATATAAATGGGTAAATATAGAAGAAGAAAATATGAAGTAAACACTAAAAGTCTCCCTTTTGAAATTCTAGTCAGCAGGTCCTGAAATGTTAAGGTTCTCAATGACAGACAGTATAGGACTTCATGTTTTGTTAAAGTTCAGTGATCCTTTAAAACAATGTCTCAGTTTATCTTCCAACCCCAACTGCACAAACATCAACACGCCATGTCATTGCCTTTACCTCCTTGTTCGCCAGGCACGCAATTCTCCTCAAATGGAAACTTATGTCCCCTCCATCATCAGAACACTGGATTAAAGAGGTTCTACATTGCATCTTTGCTGAGAAACATAAGCCATTATTTAATAGACTGTGAACGATGTTGTACTTTGATAGCCATTGGCTGCTAATATGGTTCGCTTATTTAGAATTTGCAAAGAATACTTTACTGAAATTATATTATCAAGGAAAAACTTTGAATATTTGCCAATATAAAACCAACTTTACCCCAATAAGGTTTATGTTTTATGCTTTACTGACTGATTTACAAAATTTTTATTATTTTACTGTTTATTTCCAGATCCGCTTTATCCTCATCCAGAATCGGGCTGGGAAGACCAGACTGGCCAAGTGGTACATGCAGTTTGATGACGATGAGAAGCAGAAGCTAATTGAAGAGGTGCATGCTGTAGTGACAGTCCGTGATGCCAAACACACCAACTTTGTTGAGGTACAACACTCGCTTTTAACATTTTTCTCAGGTCTTGGGTTAAAGTTAGTTTTATATTCACATAACATTGACAATTTGTGACACCCTTCCCCAAAACCGCTTGCAAAGTATGACTTCAAAGCATCATTATCTCTATTTAATTAACTGTGAACAATAATATACTTTGATCAGGGTTCATACGGTCATGGAAAACCTGGAAAAGTGATGGAATTTTGACATGACATTTTCAAGTCCTGGAAAAGTTTTGAAAAAATGGAAAAACCCACAAGGTTTTGGAAATGTCATGAAAATGTGTTTACCAATTACCTGTATACCTGCACGATATTGGAAAAATCTGACATTACCATATTTTGTATTTCTGTGATGTACATTGCGATGTGAATACAATTTCACTTGATGATTTAACAGGTTTATTTGGATTGATTGGGGGAATTTTGTAGGGGAGTGAATCTCGACTAATAAATAACAAATAAATTACAAGCATAGATAAATAAAATATAGTGAAGATATAGGTGAATTATAGGTTTCAGGTCTTCATTGTATATTATTTAAACTTTATTTACAAAATAGTTACAAAACATTTCAGTCACAGGCCTTAAAGGGATAGTTTACTCAAAGATTAAAATGTACTCACTATTTACTCGCACTTCACTTGTTTCAATACTATAGGAGTTATTAAATTGGATTCTTTTTGTGTTCATAAAAAAAAAAAAGAAAAAAAAGAAAACGCATAAATGTTTGAAACAAGTGATCGGTGTAATATAAATGGGAAGTAATTTTTGGGTGAACCATCTCTTTAAAAATGCATGCTGACGTACTGATGCTGAACTTTTACTCCATTATGTTTAAACTCTATATTAAACTTTAATCATTGCAACATTGCATATCCTGCCATGTGACTATAGTGGATGCACAAATTGCGATATCGATGCTGAATTGATACATTTTGCTGCCGTAACTTGAATTTAGGTTAGTTGTCTTTACTTCTTTACTATCCTTGGCCAAAAACTTGCTCTCACAATCTATCAATATGAAAACAAATGTAAACAAAATAGATGGTTGCGTGTTCTATGATGTGCTTTAATAAATTTTAACATCCTTGTTTTTCTTATTATTTCCCATGTACATGTTGACATTACATGAAACATTACGCCATGAAAATGTACTTGAAAGTACTGGAAAGTCATAGAATCCTGTTTGATGGAGTTTGACTGCTCATATGATTACCTTATTTAGAATTTGCAAAAGATACTTTTCTGAAATTATATTAAGAAGGTGAAAGTCCCGATGTGCGAATATAATACCAACTTTACCTTTATTTCTTAGGTCAGTGTGTGAGTCCATTACAGTTAACTACGTTGGTTGCAATGGTTTATCATGGTTTTTGGTTGACTGTTTCGTTATGGTATGTGCAAAGTTTACAAATGATGGCTGCAGACAAATTCAAAGAACAATAAACCTTTTTAAAATTTAAAATTTTTTACATTTTTGGCTATTTAGGCCATCTAAGTTTTTTGCAAGAAAATTGGCATTTGTTATTTGGGTGACTGTCTGAATTTACATTGAGTGTCTGCTGAAACACTAATGGCTGTCATGTTTTTTTGTCTCACCTGCACTTTTGCCGTTTATCTCCATCACTTGCCATGCTGAATGTTGAGAAACTCTATATTTACTTACTAAGAGGTGATTGGACAGGTCTTCACACATGCATGCAACATATGTGAAGTGTAAAGCTGGTTTTATACTTTTGCCTGGCGCACTTTTGATGACTGTGTGTGCATCTCACAAAATGGATAAGGCTTTTATACTTGCCGTGTTCGCTGTTGTGATACTCTTTAAAACGACAGGGTGGCGCCGAAAAGAAACCCACCAGTAAGACAGATTGATAAACAGAGAAGTGGAAAGTTTCCAGAATGACATCATATCGTTAATATAATACAACTTTTTAAATTATTTTTAGGATTTTTATAAGTTATTTAAATGATTATAAGGATTTTTATAACCATTCAAGATTTTTTTTAATCAAACTTTGATGCATCACTTGCTTTTGTTCATATCTTCGGCAGTTTTACCTATTAAAGTTTATTAAAATATTAATGACAACAGAACATGGGTTGCTATACAAATATATATTTTTATTATGTCAGGATTAAATGAAAAAAAGTACACTTACTAAAAAATACAGATGTTTTTCTTTAGATTTAGCCCACACCACAGTTCACACATTATTGTCTGTCTAGTTTCTGTCCTGTACTTATACTAAACAGGCAACAATGGTCCAACATCCCTGACCATTGTCATCAATAAAGCCTAGAAAAAACAGGCCATCAGTATGCTGTAACCGATAGGTTCAAATATTCCTTCCCAGTTATCAAAGAAATAATTTGTTCCTTAATTATAGTTTTGTAACTATTAAATTGTTTTCAGTTCAAAATTATAATATATACGTCAGTGTAAAACCTATGAATGGTGGAAAAGCATATTCTGCAAACTTGTACCTGGATCTTCACTTTTGCCATGGCCTCTTTTGGCTTTAATAAACTCTTCAGGTTTTTCCAAACTTTTTAACAAAAACTTTCCTCCTTTCACAGGGCTGTTGCAATTTCTAGCCAAGAATTAATTGATCATTAGGTTATTTCAAATTAAAAGCCCATTGTTCCACTATTGTGCTGAATCGTTCTTTATGCAGAACCGTTCCATTCCGTGCCAAACCGGGCCAGACAGCACGGATACGGTTTCATTTTCCACTGTCATGCTGCAACAAAGCTCTTTGAAAAATTACACAAACCTATTAGTAGTTACCTTGGTAATACAATGTAAACGGCTCCTTCGTTGAATTAAATTTAAATAAACTACTTTTTTGATGTTCATAAAATCGAAAGCAACTGGATAACTGAGCACTGTTATGTCGCTTAATCAAATAGGGGTGCTAAATATAGGCACATGTCACAGCACCCTTATTTATTTAGAGGTCATATGTAGGCACACACAGAGTCTGCGTGCGCAGAATTCCTCAGATTTTCCACAGAATTTCGCTGATTTCCGAAGATTTTTAGCCCATCAATAATTCTGTTTATTTACTTGGGTAAATCTAAGTTTATTTAGTTTTTAAATTAATTATAGTAATATTATTGACTAATATGGAAATGTTCATCTGATTTATGTACATATATATAATATACCTTTTAGTAGATATATTACATGAGAGACTTGCTTCGTTTACCAAATAAAGTGGATCTAATTGAATTTGCATTTTAATCATTAAAAGTTTAAAAGATATTATATATTATTTCACATTTTAATGTTTTAGTTGTAATATTCCCAAAATAATTCTGCAGAAATCTGCAGATTTTTACCAAAATTCTCAGCAGAAATATAAAAAAAAGGATTTCGTCTGGCCCTATATGTTGCGCGGCGGCTCTGGTTAAATCTTATTTGGGGGGAAAATGACCAAAATGTAACGTGATGATTGGAGGGGAGATGAATAATATATATCAAATCTCTGAACATAACAGAAAATTAAACAACGATAATGCAACAATAATAGTGCATTTGTATTATAGTGGCAAAGTATATTTTTGGACAGACCTTGTCAAAAGTGAGCGGGCACTTTCACTAATAAAAAATATAGCACTTAAATTATTTCATTTTTAACAATCAATTAAATTACACAGCAGTTTTATATCAAAAGATGATAATGATATAAAATATACTACATTTTGATGGTAAAATGTAAACCTTTAAGCGATGGCTGCTATTTGTTTCAGTATTCAAACATTAAATAACGAATGCAGCAAGTGGAATAAAATACGAATATGAAACAACACAATATATCAGGATATAAAGCATATAAAGGACTATTCTGTTTAGCAAAATGCTGCTCTTTTATCTTTGTATTTTTATCATTTTATTTTTGTTATTTTAATTATTTTTGCCTTCATAATTAACTAACAAGCTGTAGGCAAATTCTTTTTTGGCGTTTTAGAAAATATTTGCGTATAGCTACCTGTAAGATCACCAAGAACAAAAAACAATAACATAGAAACATGTTACATGCCCCCATAAATGTCCAACTTATGTATAACTGAATCATATAATTGCCTAAAGCTAAAATGATGAAAGTTGCTCATTTTATTTTTATAAAACAGTTGTCAAAACCTACTGATATTTTTTGAGTAAAAGCAATACTGACATTTAAGAATCTATATTTATTTAATTGATTGATTCATTTGACTAGTTTGTTCTATCATCCAACAGTACCTTGGACAGCTTCAGAGCCACTTCGTAAAGCTTTCAAGCAAAGTCCAAAAAAAATTTAGAGAAGGAGTTGACTTTCTACCGTGGACTTTTGGACGGCTGACATTACAACACGCTGGTGTTAAATTAACATGATGTTAAGCATGTCTTAATTTACTTTATTCGATATGCAGCAGGAAAAAAAAAGTGTTTTAGTAGCCTAGTGCATGTAGTCGTTGGTAAAGTTCTCTCTGGATCAGAGCGAGTTTTGTGCTACCAAATGCAGCACTGCGTGCAATAAACACACACTCAGTCTGGCGAATTAAAGGTCTTATTGCCTAGGATGTCAATCAAATCAATCAGGCTCTAGCCACGAATAAAACAATAGGCTATTTTATTATTTCTAAGATTTTTAGATGACGGGTTAGTAATTATGTTATACATGGTTAACTGTATTCAAGTCAATAAAATAATAACTTCAATAAATAAAATATCTTCGTAAGAATGTGATGAGTTATTCACTTCTCTGCCAGAGGCTGCTTTATGGTTTTAAAACCCCTTTTTAAACTGTATCGTTTAGACTTTTTTTTGATTTTTTTATATTAAATGTAGTGTACTTTACTTGTGGATGTCTAATGACAAGTGCGCTTCCGCTGAGCCAGCTGTGGTAGCTTGGTAACTAAGCCGCGACATCAACACAGAATCTGTCAGCACAGTTGTCTAACTGTGCCGAGAATTCCAGGCCGAGAACGGTTTGTATTCATGCCGCGCCTTTTCAGGCTCAGTGGAGAAACAGCCGTAACCGTACCAAAGTGTTCTTAGAGAGTTCGGCACGATAGTGGAAAAGCGGCTTATGATCACGGATCATAAAGATGTATGTACAGTCGTACTGTTTCAGACAAAATCTCTTCAAAGTGGTTCATATTCAACTCAAATCAAATCCGGCGCCGCGTGCGCTGTTTACTGGAGTTTCAAAAAAATTATGCGCTCCGCCGGCCGAAATCATACCACGTACCCAAAGCGAATCAAGCTTAATCAGAAGGGTTTCACAAGATCGATTTGTGTTAGGATAACATGAAGCAATTAAGTTAACGTTTTTTTGTTTTTGTTTTTTTTTTACAAATTTAAGAGGATTGAACATAAAACAATTTAGTTGTCCCCCCCAAAAACCCTAAGAACTGTTTTATTTCAGCTCATTGTATGAGCACAATTTTTTTAGTTTTTTTTTTTTTGCTTTGTTGCAGTTGTTTTTTTCTTACCACAATAATGATTATATATAACACAATAACAATTAGATTATTTATTATATATATATATATATATATATATATATATATATATATATATATATATATATATATATATATATATTTTTTTTTTTACAGAGAACTGTTGCACCCCTATTAAATATGAATAAAAAGGTTTATTTAAAATTCAGAATGACTTTGGGGGAATAATAATAAACCACATTCAAACTGAACAATTAGTTGTTAATTGCACATTTAAAGGGGTCAAGAACTTCCTTTTTATTTTACTGTTTTCAGAGGTGCTATCATCTTATTATATCAAAAAGCATTGTTATATAGAAGTATTTTGCTTTAACGTCTTATTAGAACAAACCATTTGATTAGGCATAGTGCATTGTGGACTCTGGCTAAGAATATTTTCAAAGGTTGGAAAGGATGGCGGTGTGCATTAATGACACATTATCAGACAAAGCAATAGTTAACACTTCAAAAGTTTTACTATTTGCTTTTTTTGTGGTGTAATATTACTGTCAGTTTCGATATATTTCTCACATCATCTTGAGAAAAGTCTTCCTGAAATTCCTTCTTCAAATTATGTAATACATTTTAGTTGGTTAATGAATTCTCAGTAAAATGAAACGGAACACCTCAGTTGAGTAAAAAAAGCCTTTACCATAATAATAAAAAAGTCTTTGGTTGCTGTAATGTTACTTGGTCAAATGGGCAGATGTCAAATGGAAAAAATGACATTGTCATTTTCAAGTACCAAGTCAATCATATCGATTTCAGGAATAAGTTTTATAATGTACACAATTCTAAAATAATGTGAATTTACTACCATATTTGAATGCATTTTTACTCTTGAAACTTTACAACATGTAAATGAGCATGAAGTGTAACGATTGGGGTTCTGAAAGTAAAAGATAAAAGGAACATTTTCTCAATGAGCAAATTGTTTTTCATGATAATTTATGTAATCTTAAAGACACACCTCTGAAGAAATATGAGGTTGTTAGTAGAATTTGCTTTTGTTATAAGCACCCATTCATGTTATTTTTAAAACAATCTTGTTTAGCACCTGAATTTATCGTGAAAATCTACAATAGTCTTTAAATGACTTTAAATGAAATAAAAAAATTGTTCTCTCATTAAAGCAATTAGGTGCACAGTCTGCTACCTTTGTCTTATTTTCATGAACTTTTTTGCCTTAAAATTGTGATTGACTACCTCATAGCTGGTTATGATTGACGATGCTTAAAAACAAGCTTTAAAATAAATTGGGGATTTTTTTTAAAGAACCTATATTGTTGATCAATTTGGCTGTGACTAATGTATTTTATTGTTTATTTTAAATATTTTTAAATTTTAAGTAGTGTGTAAAGGCTTCTCTTTAGGTTAAAAAGTTTGTTTCTAAATGGCCATGTTTACCTTATCTTCACTTTCTCCTAAGGGGATCCTCATTTTGGTTATATGGAGAGAAAATATAAAGCGTCCAAAATATTCAAATCATATTATGGCATGCTGAATCGATAGTGTCTGTAGTACCAGCTATTCAATTTCATCATTTATGATTCTAATCCTTATACGATTGTTAAAAACATCACACTTCATATCATTTTAAAGGCCTTAGACAGGATTTGTTTACATTTTGTGGTCAAATAGTGCCTATGTATTGGTCTTAAATATCATGTGCTATTTTTCCTCTGCAGTTCAGAAACTTCAAGATCATTTACAGGCGGTATGCTGGCCTGTACTTCTGCATCTGTGTGGATGTGACGGACAATAACCTGGCATACCTGGAAGCTATTCACAACTTCGTTGAGGTAAATTTGACAAAAGCCAGCTTTAACTCTATTTATACTGTATATCTTTGAGATGCTTGATTCCAATTTTGCTGATAAACACACAGCTTAAGTTCTAGACAGACTTTTGAGCAAAGTTTGATATCACTTTACTGATTTCAGTTTTTTAAAATTTCAAACAGACAAATGTCTTGAAATACAGCATCTAAACCAGTGGTTCTCAAATAGTGGTATGTGTACCACTAGTGCAGTGATAGGCAAACTCGGTCCTGGAGGGCCAGTGTCCTGCATAGTTTAGCTGCAACACTAATCAAACACACCTGAACATGCTAATCAGCGTATGCAAGATCACTAGAAATCTTTAAACAGGTGTGTGTGTGATTAGAGTTGGAGCTAAACTGTGCAGGACACCGGCCCTCCAGGATCGAGTTTGCCCACCCCTGCACTAGTGGTACGCAGGCTTCCTTCTAGTGCAGGGGTGGCCAGCCCTGTTCCTGGAGAGCCACCTTCCTGCAGATTTCAGTTGCTAGCCATATCAAACACACCTGAACCAATTAATTAGGACCTGAACACCACATGATAATTACAGGCAGGTGTGTTTGATATGGGTTGCAACTGAAATCTGCAGGAAGGTGGCTCTCTAGGAACAGGGTAGGCCACCCCTGTTCTAGTGGTACACAGAGGAATCACTGAATAATTAAAGTAAAAAAAATGAACACTCTTTTAACCCTTTGACGCGTACGATAACACCAAAGTGATCAGTAAATTGATTTTAATAGGCTAAACCTTTCATTTTATTTTCAATTTTCTAATGTTTGTATTGTATTCTATCATTTGAAGCTAATTTCCTCCCCACATTTGTAACAGTTGTTGAGGACATATCCCGTATTTTTAAATCCCAATGTTGACATGTGTGGTTTAATGACTTGTTTTTACAAAGCCTAGTCTAACGCGCAGTAAGCAGACCTAATTTCTAATTTAAATATTTGAATCCAAATCATATATTTAAAATGCAAGTTAATGTTTAGATTTCAAAGATATGCAAATAAGTCATACATGCAACATCTATTTCAAAATTTATCAAAAAGAGTTTACATATGAATACGATGACATATAGCCTAAATTTATGAGGTACGGGGAACATTTCCATGTTTTGATTTTTACTTTTTAAGAACAGTGTCTTAAAAAAATAATTTAAAAAATTACACCAACAGAACCAAAACAAAAATCTCTCCTGTAGTCAGTTTAGTCCCTAGAAATGTGAGCACACTTTAGAATGAAAAGCTCACATCAAGGTGAACTACTGTAAACAATGTTTCCTAAATATTTGTGGGATGATGTATACATAAATCAAAGGGAAAATGTGAGAAATAACATTTAAGTGATTTAGCTGCAATATTTTTCTTATTACTTGTGTACTAATGATAAGAGATAATGCATATTTCTTCTTTGTATGTACCGTATAGTTAAAAGTATAGTTGCTTTGTTACATATAGTTAATCACTCTGGCCTCTATTTACTGGAATCTTCTAGAAATACTTTTTTCTTGTTTGTGTTACTGTGCGTTTTGGTTCTGTCGGTGTAATTTGCAGATGATCCCCAACACTGCGTGCATGACTGTGGCGAATATCAAACCTAAAACCAACTTTACCGAGCTGGTTTAGCTGTCTTTCAACGATTTTAGGACTAACAAGTTGTTAACATCACAAGACCTAATACAGTATATACAATACGACTTCATCACAAGGCCTACCGCACTTACGCTGCAGTTTCTCTGCCCACTGAGGAAGTCCGCGACTCCTGCTGCGGGACGGAAGTTTGACGTTTGGTTCTCCTGTGTCCCGTGTTCCTCTTGCTCTACCAATGCAGCAGCTGCTTCACGTAAAAACTGACTAACAGTTTTGCCATTTTACTTCTGTTATACTGTATTTACACTAGTAAACTCACGCTGTCCCATCCATCAAAACCGTGCTTCTGCCCTCGGACTCTGTGTGAAAGCACTCGACGTCACTCGAATACGCCCCTCCCACTGATTAGCATAGGCTTTGCACGCAGCTTGAAGTTGAAAATGAAATCGAAAATGAAAACTGAAATGAAAAAGTGTCAATAAAAGGAAAGCTTAAATTTACATTTTAATTTGAATTGTGTCACTATTATAGCGTGAACATTAATAACACGCTTTGTAAAAATTGTGTTTGCATTTTATTTTTCAGTTTGGCTTTTCATTTTAATATTGGCAGTCTTGATGCGGAAATGCAGTGAAAATGAAATGTTAAATCGGCAACTTCATTTTAATTATCAATTTGACAGGGACGATGTGTTGTCAAAGTGAAAATGAAAATAAAAATGAAATTTAATTTCATTTTCAATTTTGGCAGATATTTTGCGAACAGTGTTTTAAAATGAAATTGTTAATCTGATTTTCATTTTCATTTCCAATGTTTATTTGATTTATTTAAAATTGGCAGGATTTACCTTCCATAATATACGACTGTCAACAGCTCAAAAAATCTGTTTTGGTGTTTCGTGACCCTTTAAAAGATGCAAGATGGGGTTGTAATGGTCAAACACGTCCATTCAGCAAGTGTTTAAATTGAAAAACAAGTAGAGCGTTGGAGATGAAAAGTGTATTTGTGTGAACAGCCCCTTGGGACTACCTTCTTCTAAGCCACTTTTTTGACACTTTCAGTTTTTCCACTCAGATAACATTAGTCCTGTTTAGAATCTGCCACTATGCTGACTTATAGGTGTTTGTAGCTCCGCCCTCTTTTGAAAAGAGGGCTGAGAGCAGAATCTCATTTGAATTTAAAGCAACAGTCAACAAAACGGCACAATGTGCATCAAAGCTGTGGGGTATTTTGAGCTGAGACTTCATATACACACTCTAGTGACATCAGAGACTTATTTTTTATATTTTTAAATTATTTTTTAAGGGTTTTTCACCTTTATTTTTGAAAGGACAGTAGAGAGAATAGATAGGAAAGCATGGGGAGCAGAAAGAAGGGAAGGATCGGCACAGGACCGCGAGGCGGAATCGAACCCGGGTCGCCGCGAGCACCAGAGTGCATGTGTCGACGCACTAACCACTACACCACTGGCGCCGACATCAGAGACTTATTTTATACCTTGTCAAAAAAGTGTGGTAACCAAATGTTTGAATAAATCACATCTCGAGCGTGCATTATATTCTAATATTTCAACAACCCATCTTCACACATTTCTTACTTAAAGTGTAACCTCACTGATTCTACCCTCAACCTACTTTGTGTGTGTTTAGAAAGCATAGATTGAGGCATGGGATTCTGCTGCAGCTCTTAAGATCCTGAGAGTTATGTATATGTATATGGACTTCATTTGGCTCGCATCGAATAAAATCATTACCTAATGTGTTTTGCATTCAATTGAGCAGTTAAATGGTGCAATCAGCACACTTCCTGAGCGCTAAATTGATTTATGCTACACAGAATCTGTAATTAAAAATCGCTCTTATATGGACTTTTATGAAGCCTAAATCAAATGAGATATGCAGACTCTTAAGGGAAGTTTAAGTTGCTAGCTTTAAAACGTCAGGAAATGAACTTTAATAAAGGCCATTAATGCACTGTATGATAAATTAATGTGGTCTGAAAGTGATTGCCTGCTCGCTCTTCTACAAATATTAACATAACCGAGTTCCTGGTCATTAAAAGAAACGTTGCTAATTAGGTCTGGTTGACACGTCTTATAAAACAATCTTGATCTCTGTAATGGCTTTAAATGTCATACACTACCTGACAAAAGTCTTGTCGTTGATCCCAGTTATAAGAGCAACAAATAATAACTTGACTTCTAGTTGACCATTTGGAAAAGTGGCAGAAAGTAGATTTTTCCGATGAATCATCTTATAAACTGCAGAAGACCTTTTACAATCCACGTGCACTCAAGATTCTAATAGAAATCAGTCAAATTTGGTGAAGGAAAAATCATGGTTTGGGGTTGCATTTAGTATTGTGGTGTGCGAGAGAGCTGCAACTTCACAGCCAGAGGCATCAAGACATTTGTGCTGCCTATTACATTACAAACCACAGGAGGGGGTAAATTCTTCAGCAATATAGCCATCCTTCTCAAACTTCAGCCTCCATGTCAAAGCTCCTGAAAGCAAAGAAGGTCAAGGTGCTCCAGGATTGGCCAGCCCAGTCACCAGATATGAACATTATTGAGAATGTCTGGGGTATGATGGCATAGAAGATGAATCCAAACAATCATGACGGAAGTCCTGCAAGAACGCTTTCTTTGCCATTCCAGATGACTTTATTAATAAGTTAATGAGTCATTGCAGAGATGTATGGATGCAGTCGTCCAAACTCTTACGAGTATTAAGTCAGTAATAGTAAGTTGGGAGTTCATTCTTTTTCCACTGCACCATAACTTTATATTTTCTACATTATTTCTGTTAGGTGACAAGACTTTTGGCTTTTTGTCAGGTAGTGTAGTGTATATCACCAAAATTCCAATCAGAAGCTTTGGGCCCAATCCCAATTCTACCCCTAAGCCTTTCCCCTTCCCCTTCCCTCTTGGTGTGCCAATTCTCTTTAGCTTGTAGGGCTAAGGGGAAGGGGTAAATAGCCCTTCGAACGAAGATTTTTCAGGACCACACTTGAAACCAAGGGGTAAAAAAATTTCCCAGAATAAACCTGCCACGACGGCAGTATTGCTGAACCCGGAAGTAAGGAGATCCACAAATTAGTATTTTTTTGTCATTATTATGAATTTTTACCACAAACAAACACGTTTTAATATATTCATAACCGCGTTCGTGTTTTAGGGTGATTTCACACCTTACACTTTTTTTCGGAACGTATCTCGTTTGCCCAGTTAGTGCGGTTCGTTTGGCATATGTGAACAGGGCAATCGCGCTCTGTTCCGTGGCAAAGTAATCGCTCCGAGACCGGCTGAGTGAGGTGGTCTCTGCTCGATTGAAACGAACCCTGGAGCGGTTCGATTGCAGTGAGAAAGCGATCCAATCATGTGCGCGGTTATATCACAGTGTTTTATGGATGTGTAATACGCTTACGGCGTTATGAAGAGAAAATTATGAGTATGGCGGGAAGTTTCGCGAGTCTCCGGATGCCCCCAAACGAGTGATGATCTCCCGGTAATCTCGCGTCTCCCTCCCGGTCCTCAAATAGGCATCGTCGCGCACCCTTCTCACCCCTCCCCACCGCATCTCTCCTTAGACCCCCCCCCCCCCCCCCCCCCCCCCAAAATACCCTAAATTTCGCAATCTATAATCCCTAATAATAACTCCTGTACAGCAGTCCCACAACATTCTGACACTCGAATACCCTGTCAGTAATGTCTTGTGGCTGTCAACGGGCTTTTTACAGTGTCTGCTATAATGTTAATGTTGTTTTTTGGTGTGTTCACATTGATGAATATGGCTCCTATGTAAATAGACAGTACAATTACGATCTTATTATCACATTAGATCGTTATGATAACATGATATATGCCTTCAGTGATTTCCTGAAGATTAATACCAAATAACTACACAACTGGAATAACGACAGCAGTTACAATCGTCTGATCTCACATGAAGCAGGAGATCGCGAGGACATATGATGATGTGTGCAGGTGCTGTAGTGTGTCCCAATTCTTAGGGTTAAATTTTGAAGCCCTTCCCCTTAACCCTCGGTTGTAAGGGCCTAGGGGAGGGAGTAAGGGTACAAAAATAGAATTGGGATTGGGCCTTAGTTGTCATGCAAATTCAGAATGGTTATCAGAAGAATTAAAATGCATTAACATTTTATCTTGTTTTATGTTATATAAATTAGCATTTTGTTTTCTGTAAATTATTTTTTTTCATTTTTTCATTTAGTTCTTTCATTTTTATGGTTTTAAATACATTTTAGCATTAATTAATGATTTAAATGTTTATTAAGAGTTTGACAAAATGCATAAATTTCAATATATATATATTTTTTTTACAAATTTAATTTAGATTAAAATCGAAACAGATTTACACTTTTGTAATTTCTTAAATTATTATTGTTATTATTATTAAACTTATTATAATTTTAAGTTTGTATATTCTATAGTGCAACCATATAATTTCTGTCATAGTCAAGTTAACCCAAACTTCTATTTTGAGGGGTAAAATGCTGTTGAAGTAAATTTCAAAGCATCTTTGGAAATGATGTTCATGTGTTCGGGTTTCATGTAGAGACACAACATATGAAAACACCACCAATTTCAAGCAAACCGGGCCATTCATTCTTATACGGTATTTGATTGGAGTTTAGTTCATTTAATTGTATGTAATAAAAAAAATAACTTTGTGAAACACTTCGGTAAATGATGGCTGTTTTTTTAAATGTGCTTTAAATTAAATTTGTATATAATTAAAAAAGAAAACTAGTCCATATAGTGATTTGTGGAATCTATTTTTAATTTATCCTCCCACAATTTGCAAAGTTCTCTGACCTTTAACATTATATGGCAAATGCAATGTGTAGCTGCACGGCTCAATAAAGGATTGACTTCTCCACCGGTGATTCTCACAATTTATTTTGAGAGAATTTACACAAGAATACACACAAATCTCTGGAAAAGCGACCCGTAAGAGTTTGTATATAAAAACAGAAACAAATAAACATTTAAACCAAATACAAATAAACAAACATCACCTAAATTCATTATACAAAACAAACTCAATACAACAAACACATTGGAATATGAAGTGTCTGTACCTTTTTCTCCAATAAACGCAGGAGCTAAACTTTTAGACCCCTGCAGACCGCATACGCTGTGACCAAGTGCGATCTCTTTCCCTCTATCTGTTTAAATCCGTTATAGTAATCACAATTCAAAATAAAAGACTTCCTTTTCACACTAAACACTTCCGTAACACTAATTAAATTAAATACCATAATTATAAAAATATGCACATTTAACAAAGAAAGTAATAATAATTATAAAATCAATACTAACTTGTATATTGTAGAAAATTGACAAAATAATATTACCAGTTTATTTCTAAGCTCTAGCAGAGAATTAATAGCAACCTTTTTGAGGAACTAAATGTCAGAATAATATTAAAATATATATTATTGAATTATATAATTTTACATTATCTGTATAAAAATATTACATGTATTGTCCAAGTCCATTAGCCTAGCTGCAAATTTTCCAATCTAAAAACAATGCAGTGTAATCCACACATCCTTAGTAAATAAGCATTAGCGAGGGCTTTCTGCAGGTAAATCCATAAGCAGCACTGTGGGACAGTTGTGTTGGTGTAGTTTTTACTGTGGAATGTGGCCGCGAGGGAAAGCAGCGGCCAGGAGTTCAAGAACACTGTGACATGGAATTCTGGGACTTCCTTTGACCCTCACTGTAAACAACTCCCCCAACACTATCACTGGCCCAAACTGGCCCACATACTGAAAACAACTGGTCTGCAAACAAACAGATGCCTGGGTCACAACCCAAAAAAAAAAGAAAGAAAAAAAGAAAAAGAAACAGCCAGCTGATTCTGCTGCTGCTTATTACTACATTGAACGACGCCACTGATGCCCAATTTTCTCTTCCTCCACAGGTTCTCAATGAGTATTTCCACAATGTGTGCGAGTTAGATCTGGTCTTCAATTTCTACAAGGTAAGCAGAGGACTTGTTTTAAATGAAAGCTAAAATATCCCAGTACTGTGTTGATTACGCTGGAAAATACATCGTTTCAGCATCAGTATCTGCTATGTGTATTTGCTATAGTCACATCACAGGATCTGCAGTGTTATGTTTGGGCTTAAACCTTGATCTAATCTAAGAGTACGAAATGCTTTGATTTTAATGCATTTTTAGGCCCTGTGACTGTAAGGTTTTAATAAACAATTTGATAAACAATTGGGCACAAGAAGTTCTAAGTTTCACTGAAAACTATGAAGTCTTGGTTATTTCATTTGAATCTTTGTTCTATTGTGCTTAATTTTTTTTGTTATAGTTTTGTATTATTTTGTATATTTGGTCCCACTTTATATTAAGTGTCCTTAACTACTATGTACTTGCATCAAAAAAATAAATACAATGTACTTACTGTGTTTATGATGTATTTGAGAACACTTGTGGTGCTTTTGAGTTGGGATAGAGGTTGAGTTATGAACAGGTTAGGTGGCATGGGTAGGTTTAAGGGTGGGTTAAGGTGTAAGGGATGGTCAACAGTGTATTTACAAATGTAAATACAAAAGTTAGTTACAGATGTAATTACATACTTGTATTTAATCAAGTATAAGTACACAGTAAATACATGTATTTGCACAATAAGTACATTATAACAAACTATTAATTCCTGTGTAAATACATATTAGTTAAGGCCACTTAATATTAAGTGGGACCGTATATTTTATGCAGATGCACTCCCCTAAAAACATAAATACTTTACAAATAGAGTTACTCAAGTCATCTTGTGAAATTACTGCATACTTGGATAACAGTTTATAGTTTAGATATAACCACTGATGTTTATGGTAAAGATTATAATCACCATCATGAGCATTTGGGCCTACTCGCACTATGCTATCCGAACCGTGCCCAGGCTTGTTTCCTGGATTGTTTGAGTAGTGCGAGTGCTCCGAATCAGGCTCAAACGCGGGTTCACTTGCCTGGCCCTGGCCTGGTTGGCAGAGATGTGCCAGAGCTTGGTTTACTTGGGCTTCTGCGCAGTACACTTATAGTGTGAGTGCAGAGCGTTCCTGAGCCTGAAACTGAAGATAAGACGTGACTTTAACGAGACTGTTCCTTATGGATTTATAATCATTCTTACTGTTCAATGAACACAAACTGTTGTAGTTTATTAAAGATGCAAACCCCTCACTGCATGACAGCTGCACCCTCAGCAAACCTCTTAATACCTGCAGCACGAGGACTTTATGATTGTTTATAAGTGTCAAAAGGGGCTGATCTGTTTGGCGAAATACTTGACTTCGTGTCACTGCATATCAAACAACTAAACGATATAACTAAAGTAATCTTGAAAAGCGCTTGATTGAATGAACAGCGCATCATTGATGATTAAGCGTCCCCAGGCCCGAATGTAGTGTGAGTGAGGGACATAGGGGGAGACGGGGGGACATTTCAGACCCCTCGCACACAATACTAGAGAATTCGCCTGGTCACCACGTCCACGAATTGCTTCCACCCCTCAGTTTTTTCCTCACACAGTCATGGAAACCAACAAGCTCTCCACCTTACACTGTTCTTCTCCTCCTTCTCCAATTCTTACCACCAAATACAAAAACCGACACCAAAACAACAAGAAGCCCCTTCTCTGGCCTTTTCTCCCTCTTTTATAATCTCCGATTGTTTACTTGCCCTTCCGCTTCCTCCCGACCCCCGGAAGTATTGTCTGGAAGCGATAGGAAGGACCGGTCGGAGCAGCGCCCCCTAGTGGCACTTGAGAAAAATAAACATTAAAGAGCATCCATCTCGCCACAAGCGTGTACTCTACGTAGTGTGAGTACGCCCTAACTTGACACTCAAAAATTAAAGTTGTAGGCAGCAATTACATTATTTAACCAATAGTTGGCGACAACCAGCCGTCCAAAATATGCCGCTGAATAATTCTTCAAAAATGACACATCTAGCAGTGAAACATGAAGTTTTGAGTGAATGACTGAATCATTTGTTAAAAATAAGACCAAAAATAAACAGGTTGTACAAATTGTAATGTTAGATGTTTACATTTAGCGTCATCAGCAACAGTAGTAGTTAGTCAATTTTTCACAGTACTGAATATTTACTATTTATTTCTGTTCAGCTGATTATTTCTTTTAAATTTTTATAAAATTTCTAAGTTCTGTTAAAGCCAAAAGTTTCTTGCAGTACTGTTTTTATAATAAATGGAACACAAATTACATTTGTCTCCTCGCCTTTTTGGCTGATCCAAAAAATGGTCTGATCTGTGACAGATAAACATAATGCTATTCAAACTGTGAGATTTGTGATCCGTCACTAATCGCAATAAATATTATACATAGAATAGCAAAATATCGCTATGTCAGTTTTTTTTTCCCCAATACTGTGCAGCCCTAATATTGATATGTATGTGCACGTAAATACATAGTAGGGATGCACAATTCTGGCTTAAATAAGAATCACGTTTTTTTTTTTTTGCTTAAAATTAAGATCACGATTTACTCATTCTTAAGATGTAAAATAAAGGTTAATTATATATATATATATATATATATATATATATATATATATATATATATATATATATATATATATATATATATATATATATATATATATTTATTTTATTTATTTATTTATTTTTTTTCTCTTATAGCTATGGTAAAAAACAATAGTATTAGGCATATGTGTATGTGTACTGAATTTTATTTGTCTATGACTTTGAATGGTGGAGTTGAATAGACTCTAAATTTTTCCTGGTCCTTAATGCACAGTAAAGTGATTAAATAAGAATAAACTATTCATAATTCTGAGGTTGAATCATTATGTTTGAGATATATGCTTGCAATATGTCATTAACAACATTATTAGACTTTTTTTTTCACTGGTAAAATGAGACAATTGTCAATACCAGATTCTCTCTTTCATTATGTTCAATCGAGATCACCATCTTTTTTCGGTTAATCATGCAGCCCTAATACATAGTATGCATGAGTGTAATGTATAGCATGCAGTAACAAAAATTAAGAGATTCTTTTGGAATTCTCAGTTTCTCTGAATTTAAATTTAATACATACATTCTGTTCTATAAAGAACTGATTAATTTTTTTTCTGTTTTAAAAAGTGGCAATTGGCCAAATAACTAAAAGGTGCTTTATAGACAACATAGTACCAATCTACGATGTTTGATAATTGACTTTTGGTTGAATGACCCTGATTTTTCAAATCACAAAAGAAAAAAAAAAGAAAGTTATTTTTAAATCTCATTTTCAAAAAAACAAAAAAACAAACAAACAAAAAAACAAAAAAGCTTTTCAATTACAATTTTATTACAGACCTTTCTAGAATAAATAAATTAAATAAATTAAAATAAATATTAAACCTTTGCATAAATCCAGTCCATCCACAGAAAATGATCTGTTATTTTTTTCCTCCCATCGATATGATGTAATTTATTCCTGTGATTTTTGAAGTGCTTCTTTTATCCTCGCTTGTAAGTCACTTTGGCTGAAAGCATCTGCTAAATGAGTAAATGTAAATGGTATGTTTCACTGAATTTTCAGCATTACTTTTCCAGTCTTTTACTCTTCAGCATCTTTCCGAAATCATTCTAATGGGCTCATTTATTAGTATCAATGTTAAAAGCTGTTACGCTGCTTCTGATTTTGATAAATTGATTTAAAAGTATAATGGTTTTATAATGGCACATAGTTTACCCCTTTTTTATGATTTAATATTAATATTATGGTTGTTCAGTTTAGGTTTAGTTCAACACACAGTTCAGATGATTTTATAATAATGTGCTAAAAAGGGTCATATTGGGGGCGTGTACACAGCTCTCTGTTTTAGGGGCGTGTTGCTTCACATGAAAATTTGTTTCGTCTTCCCGCCCAACGTAACAAGGGGGCGGAGTCAAGAGCTCCCCCGCTCTGTGTTTGGCAAAAGACAGGCAGACAGAGTGAAGCAGCAGCATGAGTGAGATGATCAGTATTCAGCCGTACATATTAGACTGTGACACAAACCAAGCAGAGAGTACAAAATCATTTGTGTCTTTGTATAGTTTTACAGCCAACTGTGCTAGTTTTAAGTGCCAAGCTTGTATACACCGAGACTAATAACCACGCTAGGGCTGGGTATCGAGTTCGATACTTTTTAAGCACCAACCGAATTGTCTCGATACTATCGAGTATCGAAAAAATCATTTTCGTTCGGTACCAAATTTCGATACCCAAGGGTATAATCTTGTCAACGTGCCCGGATCAAATGCTGGTAATTGGCTGCAGCGAGGCTGTCTTGAAAATTAAGTTTACGGCGGCTACGCCAACTTGCTCAGAGCTTGTCAAATGTGAGGCTGTAATGCGTACACTACACTTTAATGCTTTTTTGCATTGTTTGACTGCAAGAAGATCGGCGCAGTCATCATAACAACGTGCCCACCACATGCGTCATCCTCCGTGACTGATGAGGATTAAAGCGCGACGGCTGGGGCTCCGAAAAGTAAACAGAGCAGACATAAGCGCAAGCTGACGGCCCTTTTCCACCTCCTCCGCCTTAAAATCATTTTAAAGTTGGGCGAACTTCGTGTTATAACTTTTGCTTTTTGTCGCTAATAATACACGCACTGCGGGCTACACAGAGCAACTTTATTCTCTCCAACACCAGTGTGCACACACATCAGGATTCAGGGCCATAGCATTACATAAACTGCGTCGGGATAAATCAGGACTTACCAATTTATCGCTTAAACAACATTTAGCATGTTTCGCAGTGGCTAGTGTGGCACAGATAGCAGAACTCGCTAAACAGATCCGCCACTTTTGACGCTAATAAACAGTCATAAAGTCCTCGTGCTGCAGGATTTATGAGGTTGCTGAAGGTGCGCAGCTGTCGTGAAGTGAGAGGTTAGCGTCTTTAATAAACTACGACAGTTTGCGTTCACTGAACAGTTAATAAATCCATATGAAACAGCCCCTTAAAAGTCACGTCTCGCTTTCAGTTTCGGGGTTAGGTGCGTTTTGCACAATTCTGATTTGTTGCCTATATCAGATTTTTTTGCTTGTCTGTTTACACGTTCATTTAAGCCCTGCAAACAAGTGTACCGCACCAAAGCCCAAGTGAACCGCGCTTTGGCACACTGATAGTGTGAGTACAACCTAAATGAACGTGTAAACAGACAAGCAAAAAAATCTGATGTAGGCAACAAATCGGAATTGGGCATCAAGACCTGACAGTGTAAACGGGGTTTGTGCTGGGTAAATTTATTAATACTTCTTTTGGACCTAACGTAGGCTGTGTAACGTTATGTACTGTTTCGATGGCTTTAAATACCTAGCTAAGTTGATACTAAAATGCTTTAAGGTTAACAGTAAATGATGAAGTTTACATAACATTAAACTTATCTTATTTAAATGTCCTTATCCTTGGCTGCATTAACAGTTTAGCTTTCATGATTTCTTCACATTAATGTTATAGTCTCTGCTCCTGCTGAAAGATGAATGCCACAGGATTGTTACAATTTTATTGTTAAAGGTTGGCTGCCTTTTTCTACTGTGAAGAAAGATTAGATTTTCTGGATATGCATTTTTCAATGCCCATTAAAGGAACCAAAAACAGTCAAAATGAGTCCATGTGATATAAGTGGTTCAATCATAATTATATGAAGCTGCGAGAATACTCCTGTGTGCAAAGTAAACAAAAATAACTTTATTCATTGATTTATCTGTGGGAGGATCAGAAAGCTCTTGGATTAAATCCAAAATATATTCATTTAAAGATAATTAATGACAGAATTTAAATTTTTGGGTGAACTAATCCTTCAAGCAGCAGTGAGACTCACAAATACTTAAAATTGATCGACTTAAAACTGTTTAAATTTTATAAAAACTGTTTGCACTAATATATTGTGATAAGTACACTTTGTTCATTTTGTGCTTTTGGTTCTTTTGTTTATTGGTCTTAGTGATAAGCCTGCTGTAAAAAGTGTCCCAAACATCCTGAAAAAATAAAACCAAAGTTTCTCAGAGATTATGAATTAATTAATCTTGTTAAAATATATTTCTTAAAATAAAAGTATCGATAAAAGTATCGTTTGGAACCGGTATCGAATTCAGGGTATCGTATCGAAAATTTTACCCAGCCCTAAATCACGCACACTGAATTAACTTTGACTGAGGCACTTGATGCGCCGCTCAAAGCTGCGACACGGCACACCAGACATTGTCAGTGGAGCGGCAGAAACATGAAGTGTCCTGAGTCGTCGCGCCACGCAGCGCCATGCATTCCGGTACTCCAAATACAGGCCTCCACCAGGCCAACACAACGGCGCCCAGCCGCCGACCCGAAGTTCTGCCGCATGCACCCAGACAGAAACCCACGCCCATAACTCCGAAATGCGCCGCGTCACGCAAAGAGGCGCTTCTGGTGTGCGACCTGCAGGCAAGTTTGTTATTTTATTTCCAATGGAGAGACTCGCACATAAGGCAACGCGCTTGCACTTTTCCAGCTGCACCTAGTTAAGATCACAGGGAGCTTCTGTGATGCGACCAGCTGAAGTTAAAGGTAGACGCAATGAAAAGTACACATTTGCAAATCTACCAAAAGGTACAAACAATAATTCCGATTAAAGCGATAATGTGGAGAAAATTAATCTTGTGTTGAGCCCAATGAGCCTTACATCTAAAAATAGAGCAAGGGTGTTCCTTTGGTGGTATCGCTTTGACTCACACGATGAAAATGGTGGACCCATAACAACAAACTAAAGTAGGTCGCACACCAGAAGCGCCGCAGCGCCACGCAGCGCCATGTATTTTAGAATTCTAATCATAGGTTTCTATCAGGATACACACCGGCGCCGCAAGTCGGCGGCTGTCGGCGGCGCCCGGCGACGGCTCAGGACGCAGTTCATTTTTCAGCCGCGCCACAGAGCGCCATCTGATTAGTTTCATGTTAAAAATCATTCGAATGTGCGCGTCTGGTGTGTGATACTTTAAACTGTCATGTACGCGCCGTGTCGCGACGCCGAGCGGCGCTTCTGGTGTGCGACCTGCTTAAGGATCTGTGTTGACGCGCCTGTCAATCAATATTGGTGGGTGGGGGGATCACACTCCTACGTTGCAGTTGCTCTGAAAACCGCTCCAATTGATCCACTGTTTTTATGTTGTTAAATTGAAAAAAAAAAGAACTGTGTGTGTGTATATCACCCCAATATGACAGTCTATACACTATACCTACACACATGTCTGTCCAAACAGCTTGAAAAGTAGATTTTTCACCATAGGTGCCCTTTAATTGAAAAACCGCGTTATTACATTAGTCTTGTACCAGGGTAACGTATTTATAACATTAGTCTTGTACTAAGGCTGCACTATATTGGACACAGTCTGGCATTGCGATATAAATATAATTTCACAACAAGACTTTTGACTGGGGCCGGACAGAATCTGTGGACAATTTTTGCTATTTCTGCTGAGAATTTAGGAGAATTATTTTGGGAGTATTGTAACAAAAAATTATATATGAAATAAAAAAATAGTACCTTTTTAATTATTATGAATTTTTTATAATGGAAATCCATCTAGATCCACACTTTCATATTAGTCAGTTATATAAATTAAATGTATTTAAAAACTGAATAAATATAAATTTCCACACATTTACACAAGTGAATAAATATCCTCAATGATGGGCTAAAAATCTGGAAATCTGTGGATTTTTGCAGTGCAGATTCTGTGTGGGCCTACTTATAACTCTATTTGGATCGAATATCTTGTTTCACACTGTTTGGGATTATTTTGTAGAGGAGTATCTGCATAAAATACAATATAATTGAACAGATGTAACAGTATTGAGGTACAGAAAAGCAATAATAATATATAAAAGAACATTGTATATTGTAGAGTCTTCATTTAATATATAAAATAGGTCTTGGGTCTTAAAAGCACATTCAAATAAATATCTTTCACTATATCTTATGTTAAACTTTGCAATGACCCCAAAAATCTCCTTCTGAAATTGTGATCTTGATCAACTATAATCCCAACTTGATATTGCTGATCCTGCGATGGGACTATTGCATGTTCACACTTTGCGCTCTTGATGCTGAAACGATATATTGTGCAGTCCTATCTTGTACATGCACGTGTCCTTGTTGAATAAGTGCTCATTTTCCTGAAGTCATGCAGCATGACTTGATTTACCCATTTAGAAGCATTTCGTTAAGATAAATGCTTGGTTATTTCTGTCCATAAAATGTTTCAGTAAAAGGAGAGAAAAGCTTCATTGGCCAAAAACAAACAAAAAACCGCACAAGCAGCAAAAACTAGAAAAAGATGTAATTAGCTCTCCGTTTCAGCAGCAATGCAGCTCCATGGCAACAGGTGTTTTTATGCATAATTACAACAGTCATACAATTAAGAGCATCCAAATCCATTCAGTGCAGGAGAGAGAAAGGCTGAAGGAAAAGCAGAAGTAATTATAGAAAAAAAAAAGGTGACAAAGATAATGGCATTTGATTTCTGCTCTGCTAATTACCTGATGTATTTTTGATGCTGCCTACTGTGTGAACACCGCACAGTGCGGCCCACACCAAACACACACTAATGAGACGTGTATATATTAGCATATAAAGCTTGATATGTCGAATAATAATTGGAAATATTTGATTTTATTGAAATGGAACACTGTTTGTATGTACAAAATACATCTTATTATTTTTTAAAGTAATTTTAATCACCTTTTTCATCATTAAGAAATTAAACGAGTTTTAGTTGGAATGAGATATTATTTGGTAGCATTAGAGATCTTTTATATTATGGTATATTTATGCAACTATGCATTTGTATATGTTTATTTTATTTGATGCATTAAATTATTAGTTATTACTAGGACAAGAAGGGATCTGCGCGGCCAGAAATTTGCAGATTTCCACAGATTTATAGCCCATCAAGTCTATTTATTTACTATTCAGTTTTTTAATCTAATTTCAGTGATATTATTGACCAATATTAAAATGTTCATATGATTTATTTACAGTAGAGTTTGTAAAAATACATTTTCTGTCTTTGAATAGATATATCATGAGAATCTTGCTTTGTTTACCAAATAAGTGGATCAAATTGGATTTGCATTGTAAACATTCAATAAAAGTTAAAAAGTTTTTTTTTATTTCATATATTCAGTTTTTAGTTACTTTACTTACAAATACATTATTATTATTTATTTAATTATAATTTTTTTATTCTGCGGTGAAATAGCAAAAACATTGTCTGCAGATTCTGTGTGGCCCTAAATTGTAAAACCCAAAAAGTTAAGGCAACTCAACCCGTTTGAAAAAAAAAACGGCTTCAACAAATTTAAATTCAAAAACTAATCCTAATGAGTACTGTGAACTTAATTTATTTGAGTAAATGAAGCAATTTGAGAACGGTAAAACCCAACTAATGAAGAGAACTTAAATTAGCTGAGTATTGTAAAACCCAATAAGTTTAGGCAACTCAAACCATTTGAGGAAACCGATTGCAACAAACAATTTGAGTTAAAAACTAATCTATTTGATTACTGTAAGCTTAATCCATTTAAGTTGAAGTAATGAGGTATTTAATTATCTTTATTACCTTCAACACTGAGATCAAAACTTTTTTTCAAATGAGTAGAATTAACTTTCAGTAGATTTTGAGTTACCTACACTCATTTCATTTGCTAAAGTTGACTGTTGAGTTTTACAGTGTAGTTAGTGTTTTACACTATCCCAAAATAAGTCTGATCATTGTTTTACTAAGGCATGTGAAATATTTATTATCGACTAAAATATTGTTATTGTTGTCAATATGTGAGCTCATGTTTAGTATGCCATTCATTTTGTCAAAAATAAATGAATAAAAAAAAACATGTTTAGAGAGTCAGCAAGAATATACTATGAAACTTATTAGAAGGCAGTTAAAAAGATCAATTCAATATATAAAAGCAAAAACATATACGGTTGAAGTCAGAATTATTAGCCCCCTTTGAATTTTTTTTTCTTTTTTTAAATATTTCCCAAATGATGTTTAACAGAGCAAGGAAACTTTCACAATATGTCTGATTATATTTTTTCTTCTGGAAAAGGTCTTTCTTGTTTTATTTCGGCTAGAATAAAAGCCATTTTTAATTTTTAAACACCATTTTAAGGACAAAATTATTAGCCCCTTAAAGGTAATTTTTTTTTTTTTACGATAGTCTACAGAACCATTGTTATACAATAACTTGGCTAATTACCCTAACCTGCCTAGTTAACCTAATTAACATACACGCATACATACCTTTTAACACGCATACAAACACACACAATTTTTATTTTCACAAAATAATGTTTTTGAAATTCCCAGAGATGGGTTGCGGCCGGAAGGGCATCTGGTGTGTAAAAATGTGCTGGATAAGTTGGCGGTTCATTCCGCTGTGGCGACCCCAGATAAATAAAGGGACTAAGCCGACAAGAAAATTAATGAATGAACGAATGAATGTTTTTGAAGTTTAAGTTTGTGTAGAACTGCGTTATAGTCAAGAAATATCCCAAAAATTGAGTCATGTTGACAAACATACATTGATTAAGTTAACTTAATTGTTTTTGCAAATTAAAGTGGATTGGAACTAAAGCAATTAATTTTTCTCTCAAAAAACTTAAGAATTGATTTAGCTCAACTAACAAAAATATTTTTGAGTGCAAACACATGTAAAAAATGCACGAAGCAGCAAGTTTTTAGTTGAAAACAGCGGCCCTATATGTGAACTGCTATTAAGAAGTATTGTGGATGTGTTTCAGGTGTATACGGTGGTGGACGAGATGTTTCTAGCAGGAGAGATCAGAGAAACCAGCCAGACGAAGGTGCTCAAGCAGCTCCTCATGCTGCAGTCCCTGGAGTAAACTGTCAATCAGTCAACCAACCAATCAAACAACCACCATTGTGTCAGGCTCCGCCCACCCCGCTGCAGCCAAGCCATATGATTTGTGTGTATGAGTGTTGTCATGCTGAAAATCATCCTCTAACATTTCACCTTTTTCTTTACACTCGCATCCACCTCACAGGATGTTGCCGTTCTGTCCTGCAACTTCATGAATTTTCGAGGCAGATAAGAATTCGTAAAACTTCCTCGGTTATGTGACCTGATTATATCTTGGCATAGCCAGAATTGAATTCTTCAGCGATTTTATAGCACACTAGACTTCAGTGTTTCCGACTGGAAGCCTCTCCAAGCCTGTTCATTAACACTAACATAGATAATAGCGTCATGTGGGCCAAAAAACTGCCATGGCACGAAAGTGACAGTCATAATTGCAAGATTCCGGGGCTGCACTGCAATATCGCAATGAGAAAAACTTGATTTGATGTCCATTTAAGGAAATTCCCATATATGTACTATTAAAAAAAGAATCAAATGTTTAATATGCTGCACTGCAAATAATAAATTTGTTACTGCTTTGTCTTGTTTTCTGGTACAAGTATCCATATTGTTAAAACTCCAAATACGTAAAGGTGATCTTCCTGTTGGTGACTATATCTTTTTTTATACAATTAAGATGTTCATAATGGTGTCACAAAAAGGGTTTCGCAACAACTGTTGGCACTTTTGAGAGTAAAAAAAAAACATACAGGCAAAACCAAATTAACTGACCGTTTCAGTATGGAGATGTCATTAATCCATGAACAGTTCCTGCTTGTCTTAACTATTTCTGAATTGTAAGAGGCGATTCGGTTGTAACTAATGTTAACATGGCTGCTAAAAAAAGTGTCAATATGGACCTTTCTGGATTCTAATAAGATTTGGAAATGAAGATATAAAACAGCAAATACATAAATACCATTGTTATTATTTACATCCCTCAAAATGGTCTACCCACTACTGATTCGGTGAGGTCCTAAGAAGTGAAATTAAAATTTATGTCAAACAAAATACATTATTTTAGATCCACAGCTTTGGCCAATTGTATTCTTTTTGTTTTGCCTATTATTATTATTTTTTTTTTTTCACTCTAAAAAGTAATAATCGGGTTAATCAGCCTAATGGTGAATTTAAAGAAAAATGAAGGAGAAAACAAAATATTTCCTTGCCATACTCTTACTATGCATCTGTTTCTTCTGTTGAACACAAAGGAAGGTATACTGAAGTATGTTGGGAAAAAACATCCATTGACTTCCATAGTCGAAACTAAAATATGTAAATCAATAGTTGTTTTTCTCCCCCAACATTCTTCAAAATATCATCCTTTGTATTCAACAGTAACTTAAACGGGAACAAGTGGATGGTTAAAAGTGTTGTGAGGGTTAAAATTCCAAAATGTTACAACAAAGTCAAATAAAAATATAAATTTACAGCAAGATTTTACTATAAAATCAAACATATAAATGTTTGTATTTACGACAGACTCCCGTTGCTCGCATCAAAAGGATGGGGCGAATATGATTAATGTATTTTTTTCAACGACGACGTTTATTTTTTTGGTTAACTATTACTTAAAATTTCCTTCTCAATGTATGTTTTGGTGTTAGTATCTGGAAAACAAGACAAAAACACAGCAAGCCTGTTCGCAGTGTTAAGTCAAAGTCTGTGAAGGTTGTTTTGTATTGTGTACATATACATTATATATGCATCTATTTGAAACGTAATTGTATGAACTAACTAGTCATTCCAAGCCTCTAAACCGGGTCAGTTTCTGCTCGTTGTAAGTCTTCTGGCTTTGTGGAGAACTGAAGCCGGCGATTAGCGAGCGCTTTAGAGAACCAGGCTGAGTGGAAGAATGAAGCTCGAGGGAAATGACAAAAGATGGTCTACTTTTAATTTCCCCTTTTGTGGCGCTGCTTCCCTCGCGCCAAAAGGCTCTATGGCAACAGCTCAGCCTTGAAAATTCCATTACACTTCGGGTCATACGTTACGATGAGTTTTTGTCTTTATTTTGTACTTGTATGTTTTATATGGTCTTTCTTTTCGTCCCTTCAGCCTTAGTTTGAAATTTGGTAGGTCTACCTATTTGTCCCTGTGAAATTGCAGATTAAACGCTGATTTAAGTGGTGTTTCTCTTGCGTATGTTTCTGTCAGTGTATATATAACCATGAAGGTGAAATAAAACGTACAACTTCAAATGTGTTTGAGTGTATTGAGTTTTTTTTTTTACATGTAAACACTGCCATCTGTCGGACATTGAGGAATGTGTAAATATTTTGAAGAGGTTATCTGTATAATGGTGTACTTCGACTTAATGAATGAAACTAATGTAAAACTAGATGTAGTTAAAACATCTATTCCCAGACAAAAAACTGTTAAATTTCCTTGACTTTCAGGAACATGCCGCGGTTGTGCTTTACATCATTTTATGATTATTTTAGCTTCAATAAAATTTTCTACGAGTCAGTCACTAAAATGAGTTTGTGATGTGCTCCCTCCCAACTTTGATAGCTCAATATTAGTATTACAATTCAGTTTTTCATTTACATTTCAACACCGCACAGCAAAATTTCCAGTGTTATTAAGGTTTCAAATTTTTTGAGTTAAAAAGTGTTATTGGTGATGTTAATTTAAATGACACAAACACCTTCAGAATTGACATATTTGACACTAGAAAAGACCTAGTTTCATTTCTGGTCACTTCACGTTATTAATCAATGGCGGACGGCACAGGAGTGCAGTTTTCAAACAGGTATAAAATTTATTTAACCACAAATATTCAATACATTCCTACATTAACCAGGTTGAGTTCTTACCACTTATCAATTTAAACACACATCAACTAGAGCCAAGAGTTGGTTAGTGGGAAAATAAATGTAAAGTCAAACCTTTAAAAGAGTTTTTATATTTGATTCAGGTTTTGGTATTTGAGAATATGTTATGAGAAATTTGCGGTAATGATTCATTTAACTGGTTGAATTGTTTCCCGTTTACAGTTTGAACTGTCATTGTGTTTTCTGTTGGAGTGGCTAGCCAACATGTGCTTGAAATTATGACAATAAATGAAACACGTTTTAGTTTAACTTAAGTTTAGCATTCTATTATATATCACAGATATTTTTTTATAGTTGACATGAACAGTACAACGCAGCATGACCGCATTACCATTTAACATTATAGCACAGCTAACGTTACATTCTTCAAACCATTTTTTTAAATGATCAACGCGCACACTCATAATGCAACAAATAATCTTATGGTTAAAATACATTTAAATATAAACCTAGACATGTATGAACACTATAAGTATTAAGGACACTCAGTGTTAAGATATAAACACAAAGTGTAGTTTTAAAGTGTAGTTTTAACATATTTACTCCATGCAAATATGAAAGGGAGTGGAAAACAGCGTTAACACTAATTGTAAAAATATAACTATTTCAGTTATAAATTGAACTATATAAAAACAGAATGAATTCATTTTCACACTTTGAGAATAAAATTAACACTTTCAATTTGGCTGTGTATGAAGTTATTTTAAAGCAGAATATCCTAAAATCTATTATTTACCCTGACGTTAAATTTAATTAACAGGTAGGCTGTGCTATAGGCTTCTGCAGTATAATTTATTTTTTTTTGTTTGTGATGTTATCACGATCTGGTATTAGGATTGGCTACTATGTCAAAAAAAAAAAAAAGAAATACTTTACATTGACTAATAAATAATTTGTGTTTTGCTTTATAAAAGTAAATGAATGTTAAACAGCTTTTGCGCCTGGATCGTCAAAATAGTGCCCTTTAAGAGCATATTTATGTTATTTGCTTTCATTAGATACAGAAAAGCTGGAAAAAAACAAGTATAATAAATGTGTATTGGAAAAAGTAATTAGTTATTTTTTTTTAAGTTAGTACATTTGCATAATTATATAAATTAAGTCAACTTAACAGTTCTTTTTGTGAAGTCAACTTGTCTCTTTTTAGGCAATTGGTTTACTCGCTTTAAGTAACTAATCGCTTTTTACAGTGCAGTATATGGCTGACATTTATTAAAAGGTTCTAGTATTTGATAATGGGGCAAGACCTTATGATTAAAATAAAATAAATAGCTTTGATGAGTATAACTGTCATTTTCTCAGAAAAAAATATGGCTCTTATCAGATTCTGCTGAATGAACAGAAATGCATTATGGAAATGTGTAGTTTGTTTGATGTTTTGGCCAATTGGTGGTTCATTTGTACAATCTTCCTAGTGCCTGGTTAAGTTTAGAGGCACAACAATTGTAAAATCAACAAAAAACAAACAAGTTAAAATTTATCAAATTCTCATAATTTCAGATTTTTTTTTTCACTGAATGTAATAGTTTCATACATTTGCCACTTTAAAATTAGATTTAATTGGGTTTTATTTTGAATAAACAGAACAAAACTTTCACACACTCCCACACAAAACAGAGACAACAACAAATAAGACACTCACAGAACATAAAAAACAAGCAAACTTTAATTATAACCTTAATCTTGAACAAGCACCTTCCCCCCCAAACACTCCGATAGAGAAATTCAATCTTATTTACAGCATACATGATCCAGATATACAGTATTTATGAATAAACAAATCACACCGGTTACTAAGCAACAACTGGTTTATGCCCTTCAAATGCACGCCATATTGATATATGGTTATGACATGACAAAAAAAAAAAAAAAAACATTTTAATGAAATTTAATGATCAAAATAATGGAATAAGTCAGCTCACACAGAATTGCTCTGAAACAGCAACTTTCTATTGGTCAATGCAGTGAATTCACATGATGGACATGGTGCAAATAGAAACCTTTCATCCTAACGTGAAATTCATAATCCTTTTTTAAATGACTGGATTTTGACCCTATACACTTTATTTCATACATTGTAAAAAGTCATTATTACTTTACTTAAAAAAGTGAGTAAACTTGGTGCCTTAAATCAAAAAGTTGACTTTACTTAAGAAAAAAAAAAGATGGAGTAAACCTGGCCTAACTTGAAACTGATAACTGAATTTTGATAATCATGCACATGATTAATTTTAAGCCTACTGTTTTGACTTTACCTAAATTGTGTAAACCTGTTGCCTTCAATTATTAAATCAAAACAGTGGGTTTAGTATATAAAGGGTATATGCCGAGCTAGTGTTGTTTCCGTACTGATTAACTTCCGGTGACTTGTTATTGTTAGCTTTTTCTATTTTATACGATTCCTTATACAGCATCGATGTTGTAATGTCATTAAAATACAATCAGTAAACAGACTTTGGCATTTATTTAGTTGTTCAAGCATAAAACGAGACAAAAAGCGGGGAAAAATATAATTTAATGCAGTGCTGCTTGTACAATCTGAGTCCCACTTTATATCGGATATCACTCAGAGATCGCTGATTTTTAAATAAAACAAGACTTAAACGCGACAATTTTTGCATTGGCACACAGTTCACTGGAAGAGCTTAACCCAGGTTACTGGCAAATTAAAAGTCCTATTAGCATGCTGGTATATTCCCTATAGCCTAGTGGTTAGTGCGCCGACATATGGTGCAATAACATAAGGGCGTCCCGAGGTCGAATCCCGAATCTAGGACATTTCCCTACCCCTCCCCCCCTCTCTCTCTACCTTTACTTCCTGTCTAAATACTGTCCTATCTAATAAAGGAAAAAGTCTACAAATAAATAAAAAAAAAACTGTGGGTTTACTAACTTTAAGTAAATTATGTGCATATTTATCAAAAATAAGTCAACTTATTGAAAGTTACAAGTTTCAACAGTTTTACTCAATTTTTAAGTAAAGTCAATACACTGTAAAAAGCAATTTAGCTGACTTAAAAAGTGAGTAAACCCATTGTTTTTAAATCAATTAGTTGACTTTAATTAAAGTGAGTAAATCAGTTACTTTAAATTATTAAGTCAACTAAGTGATTTAAAAACAATGGGTTTACTCACTTTTTAAGTCAGCTGCATCGGGGTTTTTTTTGGCAGTGAATTGACTACTTAAAGGTGCAGCATGAAAGTTTGACACCCAGTGGTTGAACTAGGTATTGCACTCCTGGATCGAAGCACATTTTCACTCCTTCTCTGATGAATCAAGCGCAGGTTGCCAGATTGACGTGTCGTGAGTGTGCCTGACTATCGAGCCTAAAGGCTAATTTGAACCATTTTCTAACTAAAAGCAACGGCACGCATTAGAAGGAATATATCTGCAATAAAAGGAGTTTTAGTCCTAACCAACACCTAAAATTCCAATTTTAGAAACGGCGTGTATTTCTCACTGGTGAAAATCAGAATGAACAGTGATCACCTCAGGTATACCCCATGTGCTTTATTCAGTGGTAAATGATAATGATGCGAGTTTGAATGCCATTTTACGTGACATTTATTCCCAGCAGCAGATCTTAAAAATAAAATAAACCATTCGGAATTGAACTTCAGAACTGTGACTGAGTGCAAACCAACACAACAGTAATTCAGCATCTACATTTATTAAATGTTAAAGAGGTTTAAAATGTATCAATTAGATTATAAACCTTACCATTTCGCTGAAGTGCAGTGAGTGCATTATTCTGTGCCTCTGAATGGCTGTATTTAAATTTTTTGTCGGGTTTCGTCTGATGCAAACAGCCCAATTGCTTAATTCAAATCTTATGTAGCATGTTGTTAGGACACCGGGTTACAATGTAACCTGCTCACCTAACGTTTACGTTCGTAATATTTATGCGATTTGCTAAAAATAACCTCATGAGGAACTCTGAATCTGTGTCTCATTTCAGAGTCTGCTACTGTCCACCGGAGGTTGCATTTCGATCACGGACGCATGCTCTGAGAGCCTTCATGACTGAAAGGATGAATTACGCCGTTTTTCACAAGGCAACCCAAGTTGCTAAAATCTAATTGGCTAAACTGTCATTGGGCGGGTTAAAGAAACCAAAACAAAGAATGCCCATTTTTAAAGCAGACTTTAGCATTGTTTTTCAGATAAACAAGATTGTTCACTAAGCATGTTTCTTAAATTTCTGCAAAAAAATGCTGGTATTTTTATACTTTACAAGAGTCAAATACTTGCATACAGCACTTACAGTGTATTGACTCTACTTAAAAAGTAAGTAAACCTGTTGTAACTTTGAACTATTAAATTGACTTGTTTTTGAAAAGTACGCACATATTTTATTTACTTTAAAATGTTTAAATGTTTAATGTTAACGGTTTACTCACTTTAAGTAAAGTCAAATAAATTATTCAAAAACAATGCATTTACTCAACTTTTTAAGTCAACTACATCACTTTTTAAAGTGTATCTTGAATTTTATGGTCATATTTACTGTTTTAATTTAAATCAGCACAAGGAGTTATGTTAGGCCAAGTTCCCTAATGAAGAATTCGCTTTTTTTCTCAAGCTGTTTTTTTTCTCAAGCTCAAGATGCAAATTTGTCTCATTGACCGATAGAAAGCTGCCTAGAAGTGCATTATGTCAGCAAAGCATTCCATTGTCTTTCAGCTTACTGTATAGGTCAACGAAGCACATCTGCATGATCAACTTTAAAATATTTCGCATTAAAGCAAAATTCCAATTGAGAGATTCCAATTGAAATGAATGAATTTCAAAGGATGTTGTTGAGCTGCAATATCCAGTCATTTAAAATAAAATGTGAACAAAATCATCCCACAGGTTTTGCTCATTCAAGTTGGTTAACATACATTTGCCATACAAAGTCTGATTAAAATGACTGGAATTCATGTACAAAATTACGACCGCACATTGTGACTGATTGATGCTCTACAAACCTTTTACTGGCAAAATCCAGTATTTTTTATTGTAAGTTGTGGGATTTGAAGTCTCATGTTAAGTCAAAGAATTTCCCAATGCAGATTTTGACTGAATGATGTTGGTGATTGGACTGTGCCCACAAAGAGTATGAGAAATCCACATGCCAAACCTTTACAGAGAAGTCTCACTGAAAAAGATCGCTCATAAAATGTTTGCACATTGCTGGATTTCGAACACTTCTGTTAAAATTTGCATAGCGATTCCTTCATACGAAACCAACACAGGCTCAATAGAAATACACGTTTCAGCCTTCACTTTTGTGAACTGCAAAAAATACTTCACCATACATTTGACTGCAGCTTCTATATAAAATGAACATTACGGAAGAGTTTGACGCCAACAATTTTTGATAGTTTTCACACTAGGGACATTTACAGTGGCACATCATTGACAAATAAATTATTATTTTTGCGCTGTTCTTTGCAATACATCAAACAAATATAACCAAACAACTTGCTCAGTAGCTCACTTGGTACAGTGTTGTACTTTATGATGTAGAGGGCTCAGAATCCTGGGTTATCTCATTTTACACTGCTCAGGCCGACTTTACCTCGAGTGGGTTAGCAAAATAATCCTTAGTATTCTTCAACATACATTTTAAACTGTACATTCCTAAACCCCAGTTTAATGACGCTATTTCCATATTTTCTGTGTCACGCAGTTTTTGCATCTTTTGACATTTCTTAATGGAATGTCAATGTCTTGATGGCTAACACTGCTTCACCCATCACCCAAGCTGAGGTCACTGCGGTAGTTTGCAAGCTCCACAGGGGCAAAGCAGCCGGGGTGGATGAGATTTACCTTGTGTATCTTAGGTCTCTGGATGTTGTGGGGCTGTCTTGACTGACATGTCTCTACAACATCGCAGGGAGGTTGGGGACAGTACCTCTGAACTGGGCAACTGGTGTGGTGGTTCTTATTTTTAAGAAGGGGGACAGGAGGGTGTGCTCTAACTATAGGGGGATCACACTCTTCAGCCTCCCCTGGAAAGCCTATGCTAGGGTACTGGAGAGGAGGATCTGGCTGATTGTTGAACCTAGGATCCAGAGGGAACAACGCTGTTTTCGTCCGGGCCGTGGTACACTGGACCAGCTCTATACCCTCTCCAGGGTGCTCGAAGGTTCATGGGAGTATGCCCAACCAGTCCAGGTGTTTTGTGGACTTGGAGAAGGCGTTCGACTGTGTCCCTTATGGCATTCTGTGGAGGGTGCTCGGGGAGTAAAGGGTAAGAGGCGATCTGTTGAGGGCTGTCTTGTCCCTTTATGAACAGAGTAGGAGTCTGGTTTGCATTGCCGGCAATTAGTCAAAGTTGTTTCCGGTGCATGTTGAACTCCGGCAGGGCAGCCCCTTGTCACCAATTCTGTTTATAATTTTTATGGACAAAATTTCAAAGCGCATCCTTGGGCTGGAGGGGGTCCAGTTCGGGGACCACAGGATTTCATCTCTGTCATTCGCAGACAAGATTGTTTTGTTGGCTTCATTGAACATGGACCTTCAGCATACGCTGGGGTTGTTTGCTGCAGAGTGTTACATGGCTGGGATGAGAATTAGCACCTCCAAGTCCGAGGCCATGGTGCTCCACCGGAAAAAGGTGTTTGCCATCTCTAGGTTGGAGGAAACTCTTTATCACAGGTGAAGGAGTTCAAGTATCTCAGGTCTTGTTCACGAGTGAGGGAAGGATGGAACGTGAGATTGACAGGCGGATTGGTGCAGCAGTAATGCGGTCGATGTACTGGTCTGTTGCTGTAAAAAAGGAGCTGAGCCGAAAGGTTTTGATTTACCGGTCAATCCACTTTCCTACTCTAACCTATGGTCATGAGCTTTGGATCATGACTGAAAGGACAAGATCTCAGATACATGCGGCTGAAATCAGTTTCCTTCGAAGGGTGGCAGGGCCAACACTTATGGATAGGGTGAGAAGCTCTGACACTCGGGAGGAGCTCAAAGCAGAGCTCCTCCACATCAAGAAAAGTCAGCTGAGGCGGCTCTGGCATCTGTTTGAGATGCCTAATGGACGCCTACCTAGGGAGGTGTTCCAGGCATGTCCCACTGTGAGGAGGCCTCGGGGAAGACCCAGGACATGCTGGAAGGACTATGTCTCGTGGTTGGTCTGGGAACGCCTCTGATCCCCTGGAGGAAGTGTTGGGGAGAAGGGAAGTCTGGGGTTCTTTCCTAAGACTGCTGCCCCCGCGACCCGGCCCGGAAAAGCGGCAGAAAATGAAAATGAATGAATGGTCACACCGCACATTTCTCTTATGTTTTGCTTTAAAAAAAATATTGCTTAAGTTTAGGGTACAGATTATGTCAGTTGCTCACTTGCCAGGTGATCTGTATGGACATTCTCGTGGACATGTATAAGAAGGATGTATATCTGAAATGTACCACAAAATGTTCCCTTAAGACCTAGGTAAAATTCAAACAAAGTTTTTATTCGTTCTTCATTCTCAAAAGATTTTTGAAAAAGGCTATCTGAAGATGGTATACGGTTTACACACTAACACTGGGGCACTGCAGTAGATGGGGTTGTAAAAGTGTCACACTGCTTGCATATACCCTTAAACAGAACAATGATGGAGACTGAGAGAGAAAAACGCTTTCATAAACATCCATACACTCTCAGTGTGTGACCCCCTTGGAGTCTTTCAATTCTCTCTGCGAGCGATCGTACAGGTGTGGATGCGTCTGCACAAGCTCTGCTATTTAACCCTCATGTTTATTTATATTGCTAAATGGGTGTCTGGTTGGATGTTATTCTCCTGTCTGACCTGTGTGAATTCCAGGACACACCCACCAACTGCTTAAACGCAAAGGACTAATGGTAGCTCAAAGATGTTTAGGAATCGAAACAACTCCCCAAAAGGTTTGCTTCGAATGAGCTCCTAAAATGAACTTTGTTTTAGATAGAATTAGATAAAAATGCTGACCTTGTCATTTGTTTTAAGTTTTGTTTAAAGTATACTTGGGCCTTAAGTAACGCATTTCACATTAACACAAAATTCAGACATCAGCCTCTAGTGAAATGACTCCTATAATGTGCAACGGAAAGTATCCATATTTTTTATTTTGCAAAAATATAGGCTGAGGCACCTATTTCCAATGAGCCTGGGTTGTACAAAACATCACCATGCAAATTTAAAGAGTTATTGGTAAAACTCATCAATATCAGTGCTATATTCGTGTGTATATACCTGGTTACTATTATTGTTTTTGCTCAATGAACGCAATATGATTTTTCGATTTTTGTAAATTTTAGATTTCACTATTTATTTTTTGAAAACACAACAACATATGCTTAAATCCTAACTACATAAACTTAAAACCCTGTCCACACGAAAATGGGTATTTTCAAAACCACACATTTTTCTTTGCGGTTTTGCTGTTTGTCCACACGGAAAAATGCGTAAAGTATGAGCGAAACCAAAACTTTCTGAAAACTCCAGCTCTGGGTACAGTGTGGTCACGTGGACACTTCAACCGGACAACATTTTCTATTTTCTGATTGGCCAATATGGTTGGGTTCACACTAAACGCGGATGATGCAAATTAGGCAAGTGTCACTGGTTCACATCAAATGCATCGCGGAATCCGCCTCAGTTTCATAGTTTACATGAACTTGTATGCAATTCACTTGTGAAAATTTTTATTTCCTATTTGGGGTGAACCCAGAATAAAAGTCTCACCATCGCCACCTGTTGGTTTGCCGTGTTCTTAGCATGCATCTCAGTGCATTTTGATATTTTCATGTGGACGGAGATTTGTTAAAAAAAAACCCCTGTACGTGTGGACATAGTATAAAACTTATTATTTTATTTAGCAAGTTGCATTCAACCCAGAATATTCAACTGACTCAAATTGTGAAACATTGTGAGCGTAAATAAGTCAAATCTGATCACAGTGACCCAAAGAAACAGACGTAACAGTAAAAGTGCATTTAAAAAACTCTGGACGATTTAGCGAGCATATCCTTGAATCCTGTTGAACAATCATGTGGTTAAGACAGTTAAGGCTGTGCTTGTTATAGAAGAAAAATAACGATTGATCATTTACGACTATCATCATGTACTTGAGTTGAAAATGGTTATAATGGTGTCGGACTAGTCTCAGTTGTCCTTTCAATAAGGAATAATCACTCCCCAAACAATATTCTCTCATTTTAATATCATTAAATTACTATAAATTGTACAATTCTATAGGTACAGTATATAAACAGTCAAAAAAAGTGCACTTGCAGAGGGAAAACAAAAGAAAAACCAACACGTCACGTAAGACAGCATCTAAAACACAGGTCTGTCTGTGGTGCATAATGATGGTGTCACAGGGGAATTGGGTCACCGCACCGGTTTTCACCTCTAGATCTGCCTGTCATGGGTAACCAGAGCTAATAAACCCCCCCCAAAATATGAAGAACTAAACGCCAGTTCATGTGTAAGATGATTCACGTGTGCTGGACAGAGAAAATATACTTTATTCGATCAATATACCTTGTGGCGTCCATTTTTACATGATTAACCCAACAGTAAAATGGTCAAATTGCAGGAGTTGGAAACAAAATCTGAGAGCGGAAATTATATTTTTGCTATTATATGATGAGATTTTTGTTTAAGAATTAAGCATTAAATTTTTTTTGCGCATTACGATTATCTAGAAATAAAACCAGTTTGTGGGGGTTAAAATCAGCTGTATTTATTTTAGAATTAAACTACATTTTTGCACATTATAGTAATGAAAGTGTAAGAGAAAAATGTGCTTAACTGATATACAAACGTCAAAATCTTTAGTAAATATGTTTATTTCTTTAGACTTTAGAATGAAATCTTATTTGAATGCTTGTTTTTTTATGGGATTCACCCATTGAGATATTAAGAGAATTAGGAGACCACTTGAAAAGTCGAAGTTTCTCTGGATTTACTGTATTGATTAGGAATGTTTTGAGTGAAATGCCGTTATTTATTTCATTCATTATTTGTCACTTGGCATATTTTAACTAGTTAAAAATAATCAATGTTTTATTTGTTATTAGGGATGTTCTGATACACTGTTTCCATTCCCGATACCAATTCCGATATCTAAACTCAGGGTATCGGCCGATACAGAGTACTGAACCAATATCAGAGTGTATATCTGTAGAAACAAATGTGTATACTACTAACACTGTATGAATTGACAGAATAAATGTACAGTGTGCTTTAGATTTATACATTCATAAAATATGATTATCATTTAAAAAGATGGTATTGAATCGGTTTATGGTTTTAAATACTCCCAGATATCGATGCCAGAGTTCTTGCAATATCGGCGAGTATTTCCGATACTAGTATCGGAACATCCCTATTTGTTATAAAAATAAATAAATAAAATATAATCGGGTTTATTCCATCAAAAAAAAAAAAAGATTCCTTAACACTCATGAAAGTAAAATGATGTTATAATGTAGTGTAAAATTAAAATACACATACCTGAATTTTTTTTTCTTCTAACCGAATGTAATTTCAGCAAAAGTTCTACAAACGACTATTATTTTTAGAGTTTATTAAAGTGACCACTTGAAAACTCTGAATTCAATTTAGAATTAAATTAAATGAAACTCCTCTGCATTTACTGTATTCATTAGTAATGTGTTTGAGTGAAGTGACAGCAATTGTTTCATTCTATAAAAAAAAAAAACGTTTATTTCAAATTCCGAACAAAATATTGTCACTTGGCATATTTTGACTACTGGTTAAAATAATCAATGTTTTTATTTGTTATTAGGGATGTTCTGATGCACTGTTTCCATTCCCGATACTGATTTCGATATCTGAGCTCAGGGTATCGGCCGATACCAAGTACTGAACCGATATTGGAGTTTATATCTGTAGAAACAGTTGTGTATACTACTAAAACTGTATAAATTGACAGGATAAATTTACTATGTGCTTCAGACTTATCTACTGATGAAATATAAACAAATACATACAGCGAACATTATTATCTGACATTTTTATTATCAGACATTCAATAGTCTGAGCAGCGAAGCGAGTCCGGTTTTGCTGCATTAAGCAAAACTAGTGGTAATTTGTCTCATTTAAAAAGATGGTATCGGGTCGGTTTATGGTTTCAAATACTCCCAGATACAAATGCCAAAATGTTTGCGGTATCGGCGAGCATTTCCAATATCGGAACACCCCTATTTCTTATTTAAGGTAATAATAAAAAACGTGTTTATTCCATTAAAAAAAAGTATTCCTTAACACGCATGAAGATAAAGGCATGCTAAAAACGAATATACACATATCTGATTTTTTTTTTATTCTGAAAATGAAATTTCAGCAAAAATTCTCTAAACGACTATTATTTTTAGTTTTTAATTTGTAAGAAATGTCATCACTAGTCTACAGAATAAAACCAAAAAATATGTTTTACTTAAACACAGAACTAAATTCAGAGTAAAGGAGCATTTTCAAGTGGTCTTCTAAATATGTGCAAAAACGACAATCAGAAACAGAACTTGCAAAGATTTTTAGTCCTACTTTTTTTTTTTTTTTTTTTTAAAGTATGTTGGGGTTAAAATGAGCTGAATTTATTTTAGAATTGAACTATATTTTGAACAATATAGTAATGAAATTATAGGACAAAAATATTCTTAACTGACATACAAATGTCAAAATCTATAGTAGATAGTTATTTTAATTTATTTATTTAGATTTCTAGACTTCTTCAGATATTTGTACACTGCATTTTAGAGAAATTTTTTTGAGGGAAAATAGCTATGAATAAATAACTTTGAGACTACTTGAAAATTCAGAGTTTCTCTGGATTTACTGTATTCGTTAGTAATTTCTTTGAATGAAATGTCATTAAATGTTTCATTCTATAAAAGACATTTCTTTAAAATTTCAAACAGAAATTGCCACTTGCCATACTTTGACTATAGGTTAAAACAATCTGTTTTCATTAGTTATGAAAACAAAAAGTGGGTTTATTCCATCAAAGATTAAATACTTATGTCTAGTGAAGTTAAAGTGATGCTATTATGTAGTCCTAAAATTAATATCTAGATATGTGATAAAAATATTCTGACTTCTCCAAAAAGAAAAAAATTCTCCAAATGACTATTTTTATTTTTTTAATTTGTAAGAAATGTCATCACTAGTCTACAGAATAAAACAAAAATTGTGTTTTACTTAAACACAGAACTAAATCCAGAGTAAATGAGCATGTTCAAGTGGTCTCCTATAAGTTTCAAAAATTGTCAATCAAAAATAGAGCTTGCATTGATTTTTAGCTCTACTTTTTGTTAAGTATGTGGGGGTTGCAATCAGCTGAATTTAGTTTAGAATTGAACTATATTTTCGAACATTAAAACAATGAAATTGTAGGAGGAAAATGTGTTTAATTGGCCTTGTCAAATCTTTAGCAATTATGTTTCTTTCTTTCTTTCTTTCTTTCTTTCTTTCTTTCTTTCTTTCTTTCTTTCTTTCTTTCTTTCTTTCTTTCTTTCTTTCTTTCTTTCTTTCTTTCTTTCTTTCTTTCTTTCTTTCTTTCTTTCTTTCTTTCGACTTCAGGGTAAAACCATACTTGAATACTTGAGTTTTTACGAAATTCACCCATCCAGATATTTGTACACTGCATTTCAGAGAAAATCTTTGGGGGAAAAAATAGCTTTGAAAAAAAAAAAAAAAAAAAAAAGTTTTTTTTTTTTTTTTTTCCAAAGAGACCACTTGAGAATTCAGAGTTCCTCTGGATTAACTGTATTTATTAGGAATATGTTTGAGTGAAATATTGTTATTTGTGTCATTCTATAAATGTCTGATACCATTTATTTATTTTAGAGCTTTGTTTAAAAAAGAAATTGACCACTGTTCAAAAAAATCAATGTTTTAATTTGTTGTAAAAAAAAAAAAAAAAAAAAAAAGAAATAGGTTTATTATTATTATTATTATAACAATGCTGTTAGTTGTTTCATTCACATATTTTGAACACCGGTCAAAATAATCAATGTTTTCATTTGTTATGAAAACAAAAGTCGGGTTTATTCCATCAAATATTGTTACCTTAACACTCATGAAGTCAAAGCGATGCTATTATGTAGTCTAAAAATTAATAAACACATATCTGAAAAATGTTCTTCTGACTGAATGTAATTTCAGCAAAAATTCTCCAAACGATTATTATTTGAATTTTTTAATTTGTAAGAAATGTCACAGAATAAACAAAAATAGGATTTACTTTTCAAGTGGTCTCCTACCAAATAAGTGCAAAAATGTAAATCAAAACCAGAACTTACATTGATTTTTAGTTCTACGTCTCGATAAATTATACAGCAATAGCGCGTGAGGGTTTGTAAAATGAATGCAAGAGGTTAAAAGTTAGCTGATAACCTCGAGATTGGGCTGTGCGCTTAACATCTAATATCATCCAGATAACAGCAACTGACAAGATCTGAACAGATGTTTCTTGCTCCTCTCACCTCCTGTGCTCCTAAAAGCGCTTTTAAATGCATGGCCAATGTAGCATGATAAAAATCTGAACACACAAGGAGTTTAAAGAGCTTCACTTTCCTACTGAAACTGAGTATTTGGCTTGAAATGCTTAAAAAAAGACACAAACTAGCCTGCATGGACCAATCATATCGGCAATTGTCATTTTTAAGGATGTCAAAATGGACATTCAATTTAAAGGGATAATTCATCCAAAAATGAAAATTCTGTCATCATTTATTAATCTTTCACTTGTTTGAAACTTTTGATTAAAAGCAAAAAGAAGATATTTTGAAAAATGTTGTAAACCGGTAACCCCTGACTTCCATATTTTTAAATTTTTCAATAGTATATCAATGAATAAACAGTATCCAAAACTTTTTCAAAAATCTTTGTTTGTGTTTAACAGAAATAAACAAATCACAAAACAACTTTGGAATCATTGGTAAGTGACTAAAAATAAAAATTCCGTCATCATTTATTAACCTTTTGATTGTTTGAAACCCGTTAAAGATTCTTTTTTTGTTTAAACGCAAAAGAAGATGTGATGTAGAAGATGTAGAAATGCTAGAAAGCAATGACTTCCATCATATTTTTTTCAATGCTATATCAATGTTTAAATATAGTTTCCAAAACTCTTTCAAATATCTTTGTTGGCGTTCAACAGAAATAAATTAATCTCATTCAACTTTGGAACCATTTGAGAGTGACTAAATGTGAAAACTCCGCTACAATTTAATAACTTTTCACTTGTTTAAAACTTGTTAGAGATAATTTTGTCGGCTAAACGCAAAAATAAGATATTTTGAAAAATGCTGGAAACAGTTAACCATTGACTTCCATAGTATTTTTCTTTTTTCAATATTAGGTCAATGACTAAACGTAGCTTTTAAAACTCTTTAAAATATCTTTGTTTGTGTTTAACAGAAATAAACAAATCTCATACAGCTCTGGAACTATTTGTGTGTGACTAAAAAAGAAAACTCCGTCATCATTTACAAACCTTTCACTTGTTTGAAACTTGTTACAGATTGATTTTGTGAAACATATTTTCCAAAACTCTGTCAAATATCTTTGTGTTGAACAAAAATAAATGACTGTCATACAACTTTGGAATTATTTGAGGGTGAATAAAAAAAAAAATGAAAAATCAGTCAAAACTTACTACCTTTCACTTTTTTAAAACTGTTAGAGATTTTTTTTTTGTCGATTAAACGCAAAACCGGTAACCATTGACTTCCATAATATGTTTTATCAATGACTAAACAGTTTCCAAAATTCTTTTAAATATCTTCCTTGGCGTTCAACATAAAAAAAAAAAAACAAAACAAACAAAAAAAAATCTCAAAGCTTTTAGAACCATTTGAGGATGAATAAATGAGTTACTTTTCATTTTTATCCCTCTAAGATCTGATATGTCTCGATGTATAAAACGGTTCAGTGAAATCTAGTTTAGGATTATAAATATTTGATCTACCGCTTTGATTGATTGGTTTAGTCTAGATGATGGCTGATGACTGCGTGTGTACAGATCACAGGAGAAGTTAAAAACGCACTCGTACACACGCGACACACAATCTCGGTTTCTGGTGGAGATTCACCTGTGCTCTCCCAGCAATGCAGTTCTGTCAGGAGATCTGTCCTTGGTGAAAAGCTTTCTGAGGTCAGAGGTCAAAACTTGAGTATGGACTTCGTAAGAAATGATCCAGATGTGTCTGGGTGTGGAAGGGTCACATTTTGGGATGGGATGGAGGTCGTGCAAACCCAGAGACACCCGGAGCTGAGGGAGAGAGTTACATCAATTTCCAAACATGCAATTTATCCTGATTTTTAACTACAATGAACTGCTGTCGAGTGATGACTAGTTTAGTATACATTATCTGATAAAAGTCTTGTTGTGGATCCCAATTGTAAGGACAACTAATAACTTGACTTCTAGTTAATCATTTGGAAAAGTCTGTTGAACTTGTGTTCTTGCAGGACTCCCAGACTCAGGATTTTTTTTGGAGTCATCTTCAATGCCTTCTCCTTTATCTTACCCCAGATATGCTCAATAATGTTCATGTCTAGTGACTGGGCTGGCTAATCCTGGAGCACCTTGACCTTCTTTGCTTTCTGGAACTTTAATGTGGAGGCTGAAGTATGAGAAGGAGCGCTATCCTGCTGAAGAATTTGCCCTCTCCTGTGGTTTGTAATGTAATGGGCAGCACAAGTGTCTTGATACCTCAGGCTGTTGATGTTGCCATCCACTCTGCAAATCTCTTGCATATCCCTAATACTGAATGTAACACCAAACCATGGTTTATCCTTTGACAAACTTGACTGATTTCTGTGTGAATCTTGGGTCCATGTGGGTTCCAATAGGACTTCTGCAGTATTAGTGATGAATGGGATGCAGTTCAGCAGATGATTAATCAGACAAATCCACCTTCTGCCACTTTTCAAACAACTAGAGGTCAAGTTATTATGTGTTGCTCTTACAACTGGAATCGACGACAAGACTTTTGTCAGGTAGTGTACAGTGCTTGAAGTGTATTACTGTTTGTGATTTGCAGAATGGTCCTATGAAAGTGCTGACTGACCTGAGAGGGGGAGGTTGTGTGTGTCTGGTCTGACATCCGGTGTGGTTTAAGGGTCTTCAGAGCCCTAACAGTTACACTGCTGCTTGGTCTGTGCAGCAGAGCCCCGGGGCTGTCGGATCTGCCGCAGGGACGCGTCGCCATACTGAATCCCAGAACCCATCCGCTCTGGGTCCAGCTCACCTGAAACGGCAAACAATACAATCTTGTAATGCGGACTGTGGCTATGTCTCAATTAGCACAATAGCTCCTGAGCTGCTTCATCAGTAGGTCATGTGCATGAGAATTTGGGCACTGGTAAGGAGTGTGACATAAGAACGTCTGGAGATTACTAACATGTTCTCATGACATTCTGAGTTTTAGGTGTATTATGGTAAGTGAAGACCTAGTACATGTCCTGACTGGGTTACGGGACTTCTGTGTCTGCTGGGAGTGATATATAAAACTATCAGAAAACATGTAGATCAGATTGCATGTAAAAACTCTCCTTCAGTTTTCTCCTTCCTTTATCAGGGCTTGCCACAGCTAAATGATCTGTTATTTATGTGTTTTACACGCACACACAAAATCAAAAGAAAGCTGTTAGCCGTTTAAGATGTTAGCATTAGCATATTAGCATTAAGGTAATCTATAACAGTGGTCCTCAACTACCAAGGACTGTGGACCTGTACCAGTCCATAGACCGGGCCACACAAGAAATCATTAATTATTTCCATTTCATTTAATATCTGAGAGTCTAAACAATGCTTTATTTTGAATAATTACCATATTTTCTCGCTTTCATCTGGGTCACTTGAGCGCCCCAATGTAATCCACAAGCAGAAAAATGAGTAAGAAACAGACATCTTTGAAAAGTTTCTATGCTACGGGGAAAAGACCCCGTGAAGGACCCGCAAACTGCCAAGGAATGGATCCGCAAGCCATTTGTCAACAAATCAGGTGTATCCAGCATGTTTGCGCAAGAAAAAGATCGACTGCTGGAGATCGCAAATGATGGCGGCCTTTTAGGAATAGTTTGCATATCACATCTTTTCTGAAGTTCGTTGTTTCTAATGGAGTTGAGTGGCCTGCATGGACAAGCAACATGATGTGCTCACAAGAAAAGAATTGACCGATCAGCTTTAGCCTATATAGAACACACATTTCGGTAGACTAATTATCTCAGAAAAACACAGAACACCCAAACACTGGAGTGCTTTATGATTTTCTCCATGACTAAAACTTGTATCTGAGTGACAGTAATCTGATACAAGTCAGCTTGTCATCCTCTGAGAAAATGATTGATGGTTGCCTAGCAACCTACAAACCAACCACCAACTGGTAATACTGTTAAGCATTAACCGGTCCGCAGTGATAACAATGATGAGGACCACTGATCTATAATCTAGTGCGGTGGTCCCCAACCCCCAGGCCACGGACTGGTACCGTACGTGGATCAATTGGATCAAAATCATCAATTACTTCCATTTTAATTATATTTCAAGTCTGAAGAATCTTTTATTTTGTAAAATGGCTATTTTCTTGGTTACATCTTAGTCATTTAAGTGCCAAAATTGAACCTGCAAGCAGCAAAATGGGAAAGAAACAGACATCTTTGGAAAGTTGCGAAGGGCAAAAGATGCAGTGAAGAATCCATGAACTGCCAAGGAATGGATCCACAACCTATTTGTCAACAAATCAGGTGAATCCAGCATGAAAAGATAAACTTATAGACCAACAGAACCATTTTGAATCCGTTGTATTTACAAATTTATCAAAATAATTCATTCTTACATGATATATTCTTAATGTACTATTGCTAGTTATTTTTTTTACACTGTTTCTTGCTATACAACAACTAATAGAAACAATAGTTAATAAAAGTTCCTTCTGTTACAAAGCCATTACCATTACTCAAACTAATCTCAACCTTTCATATTGTATCTTTTGTAATGTGCATTTTTATAGCACATTTAATGTGTATGGCCATAGACCCAAAGCACTTCACAATCCTGAGGGGGAATCCAATTGGATGACGCGATGGCAGCCACAGGACAGCGGCGCCATTGGAGGGATGGCCGATGGAGGGACTCTGGCCAGGACACCGAGCTACACCCCTACTCTTTATGAGAAGTGCCATGGGATTTTTAATGACCACAGAGAGTCAGGACCTCGGTTTAACGTCTCATTCCAAAGACGACGCTCACTTATAGTATGGCGTCCCCTTCATTATACTGGGGCATTAGGACTCACGCAGACCGCAGGTAGAGTGCCCCTTGTTGGTCTTACTAACACCACTTCAACAATCTGACAAAACATTGCTGCAAGTATTATCTATGGAGAAATAGTCTGAGATAATTAGTATAACGAAATGCGCATATTCCATACAAAGTATGAAGCTGATTGGTCAGTTCTTGTCAATGGATTTTCAACTGGACGTGCCTGGAAATTGGAAAAGCCCTCATTGGAAAGCCCTCATTATTTGCAATCTCCAACAGTTTATCTGTTTCTTTACACTAAAACGACTTTAAATGTTCTTAAATAGCATTTTAGAATGAAAACGAGCCACGTCCACACTGTATTTTACCTTGCATTTCTAAACAGCTCTCTATCCACACTATACCGCTGAAAACGCACATCATGTGACCACACACACACACTCTCTGGCATGTGTTTCAGCAGTATATGCGCACATCTGAGCTCCAGCAGCACAAAACCCCAGAGAGCAGTGCATGTGGAACAGTTTATCAAGGATGTACTGCTGGATTGCGTCTCACTATAGTTGTCAAACGGCTGATGGCCGCCTAGCAATCATTGACCGGTCCACTGCGATTAAAAGGTTGGAAATCACTAGCTATGTTTCCATTAAACTATTTTTATGCACATTTAGGATGTGTGCATAAAACAACGGTTGATGAAAACACTAATATGAGCATCAATTTTGAATATGTGCAAAAAAAAAATTACGCGCGCAAGTGAGTAGCATAAACTTTTTATTCAATAAAAAAGATGCGCATAAACTACGGTGGAAACACTTTGACCGAACAAATTCCAGTATGCGTATTAAAAAAAAAAAAAAAAAGATAATTCTTTTAATAGATCATGTAATGATGAAAATCTGTGTGAATGGACAAACCAGCAGGCTGAGCACATTGTAAAACATCTGAAATGTTGCTTTGGTCATTCTAAAATGCCTTAACCGTTTCAGGGTGCTTTCACACCTGTGAATCGATTCAGTTGTTCCGAAACAGAGATTACAAATGTTACATTGTTGCTCTTTGCTCTTGGAGTGGTTGGCTTTCACACTGCAAAGTTTCTAATCGGACCAAAAGTGCTAAAACAAGTCACGTGCGAGTAAACTCTCTTTACATTGGTCAGAGTGTCAGGGTTTATTTTGCAGCGTCCCGCTA